>NC_065885.2:63038711-63321211 GCF_932274485.2 Patella vulgata | reverse complement strand
AACTTGTTAGTTAACATGATCTGTTCAAATAGATTTATAGAATAATTTATATTAACGCGACCATAATAATTGTATTATATTCACCTGACTATAAGGCAGGGGGGGTGGGTGGCCGAATGGTTAGCGCGTGCGCGTTGTATCATAAGGTCTATCATTGAGTCAACTGGTGTGGTTTCGATTCTCCGGTTGTACGTGACAAGGAGAAGAGTCTCCTGTGCAACCTCGTGGGTTTTCTCCGGGTCCTCCGGTTACTTCCCACTGTTAAAGACCCCCTACGCGCAAGCGAATTATTGAAATAAAATTGAACCATATGTTAGTGTCGAAATAACTTAGTTTGTGTCGAGTGCACGTTAAACCCCATCTCTCTCTCCCTCCATCTAACTGTTAGTGGCTCAGTGGGTAATATGCTGGCTCACTAACCAGGCGGTCCTCATCTCGATCTCGGGATTATTCAGCCTGGCGAGGAACAAGGTCTTACCGTTCTGGTGGGATGAACAAATTGAGTTACTCGTTTGAGTGTTCGCAACGGAAATGTTGGCAGTTGGGGAGTCAGTGAGTAAGACGCTGGCTCGCTAACCTCGGGGTCCCGTGTTCGATCCGTGGTGTAGGGCGGAAGGCCTGGCAAGGGACAACGTATAATCGTTCGGACGATACAATAAACCGAGGCTCCGTGCATACATTGGCATGCACGTAAAAGATACCTTGGCAGTTGGTATTCGATATAGGAGTAGACCGTCGTGCTGATGTCCCCAGGCACAATTTCCCTCATAACACACTGCATGGCGTATGCCCGTCTTCATTATCCCAGTCGGAGCAGAAAAGTAGGGCATTAAACCCAGATTCATTTCCCACTGAGCGTTGCTGCGGTTATACTCACCATCTTTAACTAAACAAACACCAAACTCTTTTATTATCTCGAAAACTTCCGTGCTAATCGTGATAGAGCACTTCCATAGAGTGCAATAAGGGGTCAATCGGTGCATAGGTATCTCCCTCAGACAACCAAAGTAACTGTTCTATTTGCTGACTATATTTCTTGCGTGGTTTTCCCTTGTCAGTGGTGCAGAACGGGTGTCATGACAAGGACAGCTGTGTGTAGTCCTTCGGATGGGACAAAAAATCGAGGTCCCGTGTACACATCGGGATTTTTCCGGAGTGGTTTCTCCTTGTCAGTGTTGCAGGATGGAGGGCCTGACAAGTACAGCTGTCTAGTCGTTCGGGTGAGACGGAAAACCGAGCTCCCTTGTACACATTGGCGTGAATGTAAAAGATCCCGTGACAGTTGGAATTCGATATAAGAGTAAGCCGTAGCGCCGCTGTCCGGGCAAAATTTACCTCACAGCAAACTGTATGGCTTATGCCCTTCTTCATTAGCCCAGTTCGGAGCAAAACAGTAGGACGTTAAACTTGATTTCATTTTTGCTGACTATAGCAATCACTATATTTTTTAACGATAACGATGTCCGAACGACAAGAAGAGAGAGAGAGAGGGGGGTTTAACGTCCACTCGACACAAACTAGGTCATTTCGGGACTAACATATGGTTTTAATTTTATTTACATAATTCGCTTGCGCGTAGGGATCTTTAGCAATGGGAGGAAACCGGAGGACCCGGAGAAAACCCACAGGCGACCCTATTCCTTGTCACGTACAACCGGGGATTCGAAACCACGCCAGTTGACTCAATGACAGACTTTATGATACAGCGCGCACGTGTCGAGTGGACGTTAAACCCATTTCTCTCTCTCTCTCTTTCTCTCTCAATAAGCACTACAGGGCACAAAGAGAAATTATTGGTAGTATTTATTTTGTAATGTGTGCAGTATTTTATGAAGAAATTGACCATTTTAACATGATTATTGTATTATTATGTATGTTATAATTTGTGAATTTGAGAAATGGTGTACCAAGTCAAGAATACTTTGGCTGCCTTTCACACAAAAGACACCGGTTATTTTTTGGGTGGGGTGGGGTTTTGGGGTACAGATTGGGTATGGTCTCAAATTCTATATGGTGTGTTATGTCTTGTCAACAACTTTCATTTTGAGAATAGCATATAATCTTGTTTTTTTGTTTTTGTTTTTCTTTAATCCAATTGTTTGGTTTTTTTTGTTTTTGTTTTTCTTTGATCCAAATGCTTATTTTTGAAACTTTACTTATACTTGATGTATCATATTTATTTCAAAGCCGTGGTAATCAATTTGCACCAAATAACTCCAAACCATGACAGAGTACTTTATGGTTTGTCATTCACACTATTTTTTTATGTGTACAAATAGTTGAATATAGTTGATTACATCACTGCATGGTTCAGTAAATCTAAAAAAGGTATTTAAAATAAATTCAAACAAAGTTTACCTCCCCTTGAATCATAGCCAAAGATATGTCAAGGTCATCAGGTGCAAATCGAGACTTATATAATGATATTGATCCCGAACCCCAATACTACCACGCGCGACATGATATAGTTCCGGCAATCTGTGGTGTCGGATTAACGGGGTTGAACCCGTGCGGTTTAGACCATAAGGTCTGTCTACTGGTGTCATTTAATAATAATAATCTTTATTCGAAATCTTCATCAGAAGATACATAAATATGAAATGAAATGAAATGGGGTTTAACGTCCAACTGCCCAACTGTCCTACAGTGTGCTATGAATATGGAATGGGGTTTAACGTCCTACTGCCCAACTGACCTACGTCCTACAGTGTGCTATGAGGGAAATTTTTCCCGGGCAGCGGAACTATGGCCTACTCTTATATCGAATTTCAACTACCAAGGGATCTTTTACGTGCACGCCCATGTATACACGGGACCTCGTTTTCTCGTTACACCCGAACGACTAGACAGCTGTACTTGTCAGGCCCTTCGTCCTGTACCACTGACAAGGGGAAACCACACCGGAAAATCCCAATAAACTTTCTCCGCCAATGCAGAGATGAACACCCGACCTCCAGGCTAGCGAGCCAGCGTCTTACCCACTTAACCACCGTGACCCCCTAATATAAATACAGTGGATCATGACAATGTATCTATTTAAATATTACCTACAGCTATATATATATATAATTTATCCTGAATAAAACACTTATTTACTAAAGCGATTTAATACAGCCCATATAAATTTACATAATTTGATATCGTTTGTGCCTTGAATATTTAATGAATCTAGGTTGAGGGAGTTCTGTTATAAAAATGAGTTAAATATACAGCCCTTTCCTTAAGAAAGAGAGAGAGAGAGAGAGTGAGAGAGAGAGAGAGAGAGGGAGAGGGGGGTTAACGTCCACTCGACACAAACTAGGTCATTTCGGGACCAACACATGGTTCAATTTTATTTGAATCATTCGCTTGCGCGTAGGGATCTTTGGCAGTGGGAAGTACGTGACAAGGAGTAGGGTCGCCTGTCCAACCTCGTGGGTTTTCTCCGGGTCCTCCGGTTTCCTCCCACTGCTAAAGACCCCTACGCGCAAGCGAATTATTGAAATAAAAATAAACGTGACAAGAAGTAGGGTCGCCTGCCACTGCTAAAGACCCCTACGCACAAGCGAATTATTGAAATCAAATTGAACCATGTGTTAGTCCCGAAATGACCTGGTTTGTGTCGAGTGGACGTTAAACCCCATTTCTCTCTCTCTCTTTTAAGAATAGATCGGCACTGGCTAGATTGATCGAAGTTCTCGAAATATATAGAGAATGGCGTTTTACGTCCACTCGACACGTACAAAGTAGGTAATTTCGGGAGTACAATATGGTTCCATTTTATTTCAATAATTCGCTTGCGTTTTGGGGTCTTAAGATGTGGGAGGAAACCGGAGGACACTGACAAAACCCATGAAGTTAATTGACTCGCGACCCTAATGTAGGCCTTCAAGCGGAGAATGGAAACGGGGGATCACGTGGCTAAGTGGGTAAGACTCTGGCTCGCTAGCCTCGAGGTCGGGTGTTCGATCCCTGCATTGGCCGAGAAAGTTTGACATCCAGATTTTCCGGCGTGGTTTCCCCTTGTCAGTGATGCAGGATGGAGGGCCTGACAAGGACAGCTGTCTAGTCGTTCGGATGGGACGAAAAACCGAGGTCCCGTGTACACATTGGCGTGCAATCCCTTGGCAGTTGGAATTTGATGTAAGAGTAGGCCGTAGCGCCGCTGCCCGGGCAAAATTTCCCTCATAGCACACTGTATATATGCCCGTCATCATTAGCCTAGGTTAGGAGCAGAACAGTAGGACGTTAAACCCCATTTCATTTCATTTTCATTTGGGGGAACGGAAACCACATCGCTTGACTCAATGACATACCTTGTGGTGTAACGCGCACGCTTTAACCTATTAACCCCTCCAAATATAAAGATTGTCTTACGTCCATTTGTTCAGGTGGTTTACAGTTTTCACGCCTCTCTGCCTCTATACTTAAAGGGTGGAATTCGGTCAGGCGTGTGTGTGTTAGGGTTGTTCATGATAAGTAGAGCGATGGGCTTCAACTCATTGTGTTTATAAAAACCTTCTAGATATAGTTTCGCTCGTCTTCTATGTGGTGTGCAGTTACTGAAGTGTGAACGATACTTGATACTTGTACAAGGAGCTATGTGTTTTGTATTAGTGAATCGTTGAACCGGGGGGTTTTGTTGGCTATGATATAAATTCAACACTTCTCTCCACACACAACAAATGTGTATAAATACGGTGATCATCTTATAGCTGGCAGTAGGCGAGGCAGAGAGCTGTCTGGAATGGTTACACGATAAAAGAATACAGCTATAAGTTAACTGATGGCACGTAGCATGTCCTATAGCCTGTAACAGGTGAGGCCACTTTAACATGTATTTTGAACTAACAACTAGTGAGCGATTGGAGCTAAATTTCAAGGTTTATATTAATATGCTGATATTAACATGTATGTTATATCTGCCGGGTCTTCGATCCTTGCATTGGCCGAGAAAATTCACCCAGATTTTCTGGAGTGGTTCCCCTTTGTTAGTAATGCAGGACGGAGGGCTTGACAAGGACAGCTGTCTAGTTGTTCGGATGGGACGGAAAACCTAGGTCCCGTGTTCACATCGGTGTGCACTTAAAGATCCCTTGACAGTTGGAATTTGATATAAGAGTAGGCCGTAGTGCCGCTGCCCGGGCAAAATTTCCCTCATAGCACATGGTATGGCGTATGCCCGTCTTCATTAGCCCAGATCAGAACATGCAGAGCAGTAGGACGTTAAACCCCATTTCATTTCATTTATCTGTGAGTGATGCACCATGTGTTTACCTTTGTTGGTGTGCACGTTAAAGAACCCTTAAGGTTTAAGCTGATGTAAAGACAAACTTATTTTTATATCAGATGCCCTGACTCATTTGGATGATTTTTCACCTTTGTATTCGTTGGCGTGCATGTTAAAGAACCTATAGTGTTTAGGCTGATATAAAAAACAAACATATATTCCATCTATATTATATATGTGGGGCAGTGAGTAAGGCGCTGACTCACTAAACAAGCGGTCCCGATCCGATGTTGGCCAAAATGATTTTTTACCTTTGTATTTGTCAAAGTTTAAGCTAGTAATGTGCTGATATATATTCGTCAAAAAAAGTAGGGGATATTGAAATGAAAATACCTATGCAGGATGTGATATGATAAATAGTCATGGACAATTGACATGCTTTGAGAGTATGTTCACAGATAAAGAACTTATCGCCCCAACAGAGCCACTGAGCTGCTCATGTGACACGCAACAGCGCCATACATGTGGGAGGGGTTCATTGTCAAATTTGACACTTCAAGGAAGGGTTGATGAAAACTGCCGCGTGCTGCTTTATCTATCCATGTTTTCTTTCCCATCGGTTCTTGCATAAGATTTACTGTTTAGCGTATGTTTGCTTTAGTGTGTTACCTTTGATTTGATCGGAAGACGTTTCGTCGACGTAAATGTCAACCAACAACACTGCAAGAATTGGCCGTGGCACTGGAAGAGGAGTGGGTCAGATTGCCCCAAATCGTGATTGGACGGTTGATTAGGAGCATGCCACGACAAATTGCTGAATGTCTGAGGATTGGTGGAGCAATTACTCATTATTAAGACAAAAATCAAAATTTTCACTTTTGACAGTGTATCTCTTTGCGAGTGAAATGGGGCCATCAGATAAGCCGCCCATATGAACTGTTTATGTTCATGTGTAGACAATTGGCCTGTTATTAACATACACTGGTTACCTCTAATAAAAACAGCAGTGCATTTCTGCAGTTTTGTATTGTTTCTGAATATCCCCTACTTTTTTTTGAAGAGTATATATCCACGGGAAGCCAAAGGTTCATAACACAATAACTTAATTCGGACCTGTGCCTTTCACGTTGTAGAAATAGCGATTTAAATACTGTATAAATGAAATGAAAAGGGGTTTAACGTCCTACTGTTTGCTCCGAAATGGGCTAATGAAGCTGGGCTTATGCCATGCAGTGTGCTATGAGATAAATTTTGCCCGGACAGTGGCACTACAGCCTACTCTTATATCGAATTCCAACTGTCAAGGGATCTTTTACGTGCACACCAATGTGTACACGGGACCTAGGTTTTTTCGTCTCATCTGAATGACTAGACAGTATATGTGTACTTGGGCTGTGGGGCTCGATGAGTAAGGAGCAAGACCTGGGTTTCGATCCCGGTGTTGGCTTAGGGATTTTTCTCAGGTGTAGTCGTTGGCGTGTACGTTAAAGACACCCTCAACAGATGCAAGTAGATAAAGAGTAAGCTTAAGGAAAAGGAAATGGGGTTTAACGTCCACTCGACACAAACTAGGTCATTTCGGGACTAACACATGGTTCAATTTTATTTCAATAATTCGCTTGCGCGTAGGGGTCTTTAGCTGTGGGAGGAAACCGGAGGACCCGGAGAAAACCCACGAGGTTGGACAGGCGACCCTACTCCTTGTCACGTACATCCGGGGATTCGAAACCCCGCCAGTTGACTCAATGACAGACCGTATGATACAGCGCGCGCGTGCTAACCATTCGGCCATCCAACCCCCCTAAAGAGTAAACAACAACGCTGCGTGGTGTATGTCCATCTTCAATAGCTCAATAGTTAAGATTTTAGACCATACTCGGCCAAAATCGTAATTGATCCTACTCATTGATCCATCGTGGCCCTATTAATTAACGATATGTCATTTATATAGCACCGTCACATACCAGTATCACACGTCATGTTTCGAAGATGATAAAAGGGGGTTGGGTAGTCGAATGGTTAAAACGTGTGCGTTTGATCATAAGGTCTGTCATTGTGTCAAGTGACGTGGTTTCGATTCCCGGCTTGTACGTGACAAGGAGTAGGGTCGCCTGTCTTCAGGTCTTTTGTTTTCCTCCTACAGCGAAAGACTCCTAAATGGAAAGCGTCTTATTGAAATAAAATTGAAGCATATGTTAGTCCCAAAATGACCTACATGTAGTTTGTATCGATTTGACCTTAACTCCATTTCTCCCTCACTCCCTCTCTCTATATCTCCTCTCTCTCTCTCTCTCTCTCTCTCTCTCTCTCTCTCTCTCGAAGATGATAAACAGTTGTCTCTGTTAATGTAACATTTAACTTGTGCTATGTGCGAAATTTTGCCCAAACAGCGGTACTATGGCCTATTCTTATATCGAATTCCGACTGCCAAAGACAGTAGTCCTGGTCAGGCCCTCCATCCCGCACATCTGTCAAGGGGAATCCACAATGGAAAACCCCGATAAACATTCTCTGCCAACACCGGGATTGAACCCGCAACCTCCGGGCTAGCGAGCCAGCGTCTTACTCACTTAGCCACCTTGGCTCCCTAACCTGTCGGAAACTGGTGGTTATCTGACTACCTTTCTGCACGGAATTGGCTAATAAAGATGGGCGTGTGACATACCAGGTGCCTGGAGGAAATTTTAGCCGATCAACGCACACAACAATATGTTCATAAGATCCCAATTTTTCATCCCATCCAAGCTGCTTGGCACTGTTCTAGCCAGACCCTCTGTCCTATGCCACTGCTACGGGGAACCACTCTGGAAAATCCCAAGGAACTTTGTTGACCAACACTGGGACCAAACCTGGAACCTCCTGGTTAGTGAGCCAGCACCTTACTCACTGAGCCATGGCGGCTCCTTGACTATATGCTGGCGATGGAATCAGAAATAGTGAGAGATAGACAAATGGGTTTTAACGTCCACTCGACACAAACTAGGTCATTTCGGTACTAACGTATGGTTTAATTTTATTTCAATAATTCACTTGTGCATAGGGGTCTTTAGCAGTGGGAGATAACCCATGAGGTTGGACAGGCGACCCTATTCCTTGTCACGTACAACCGGGGATTCGAAACCACGCCAGTTGACTTAATGACGGGCCTTATGATACAGCGGGCAGCGAACGCTCCAACCATTCGGCCATCCAACACCCCAGGAATCAGAAATGGAAATTAAAGTGGAAATTGAGAGCCATGGCGACTCAGTAAGACACTGGCTCGCTAACCCTGAGGTCTCGGCTTCATTCCCTGTGTTGACCGAGGAAGTTCATTTGGATTTGCCTGTATGGTTCCCCCTTGTCAGGGGTGCAGTGTGGAATGCCTGGCAAAGTCAATGTCTCATCGTTCATATGGAATGAAAAACCGGGGTCCCGTGTACACATTGATGTACACGTAAAAGATCCCTTGGCAGTTGGAATTCGATATATAAGAGTAGGCTGTACTGTCGCTGTCTGCGCAAAATTGTCCTCATAACACACTGTATGGCATATGCCCGTTATCATTAGCCGTGTCGGAGCAGAACAGTAGGACGTTAAACCCAATTTCATTTCATTTCTCAGCGCCAGCAAAGACCCTCCTCCCCCCCCCCACCGCCGGAACTCCTGAACTCATTCCTATTTCTAACGATGTAAATATTGTTTTTTGTTCCTCATATAAAAAAAAGTTACCTGTCATCACGCCAGAACTATTTTTATAAGAAATCCATTTTATAATAGCCTAGAGTAGATTTATGATGTAACTTCACTTTTAATTTCATTGTCGTTTATATTAAATGTACTCCTTTTGTACCGAATACAACTTTTTACACCTTTGCCCAGTTTTGGTCTATGTTTGCCGCAATATGATAATAAAAACGTCCATATCCATTTCTATAGCGCAAAAACTCCATAAAAATTGTTCTTGTTAGCCCGGTTGGAGCTGACATGCCATTATTTTCAGTGCCGAATACACTAGTTACTGGTTCACCGTGTAATCTTTTTTATACGCCCACATTGAGGGAAATTTTTACCGGGCAGTGACACTGTGGCCTAATTTTAACTGCCAAGGGATCTTTTACGAGCAATCCAATGTATACATGGCACCTTGTTTTTTTGTCGCATCGAAAAGACTAGACAGCTGTCTTTACCAGCTCTTCCATCCTTCACCACCCATGAGAAGAAACCACACCAGAAAATCCTGATAAACTTTCTCGGCTAACGCAGGGATCGACCACGCAGGGTTCTACCACGGTGATTCCATCAAGTAAAGAATGACACCTATAGTACAGTGAAGATATGGAACAAAAAAAAACAACATTATGGGACGAAAAACCGAGGTCCTGTGTACAAATTGGCGTGCATGTAAAAGATCCCTTGGCAGTTGGAATGTGATATAAGAGTCCGCTGCCCGGACAAAATTTCCCTCATAACACACTGTATAGTGTATGCCCATCTTCATTATTCCAGTTTAGGAGAAGAACAGTAGGACGTTAAACCCCATTTTATTTAATTTCAGAAAAACAACATTGATGTACAGTGAGAGACAATCATTTAGAAACCCTCAAAATGGGGAGAAGCCATGAGGCTCATGTGTTATTCTCATCCAGTTACTGGGGGGGTGGATGGCCAAATGGTTAGCACATGCGCGTTGTATCATAAGGTCTGTCATTTAGTCAACTGGCGTGGTTTCGATTTCCTGGTTGTATGTGACAAGGAGTACGGTCACCTGTCCAATCTCGTGGGTTTTTTCCGGGTTCTCTGGTTTCCTCCCATTGCTAAAGATCCCTACGCGCAAGCGAATTATTGAAATAAAATTAAAACCATATGTTAGTCCCGAAATGACCTAGTTTGTGTTGAGTGGATGTTAAACCCCATTTCTCACTCTCGCTCTCTCACCCAGTTACTAAATGCCGCTCAAACAATTTAAAATCTATGTTTTGGCGCATTATAGCCCGGGAGAAGCTGTCGTGCCATATAAACTCCATTTCATTCATTCAATTTATTTAATGCATTATAATTGTGTCGAAAACTGATCAATTCAAAGCACATTTTGCACAATATTAATCTGGTTGGAGCTGACGTTCCATTATTTTCGGTGCATTTCATGTGTACTGGATAGCCTTTTTGAACTGGATCACCTTGTAACTGGTTTGCACCTATCAATGTTTACATATTATATAAACATGACATAGATATTCTATAGATATATAATACAGTTTTTATTTATATTAACATAAACAAACAAATCTCCCAACTATTTATATCACAAGTTTATATAGTATCTTATTCACTGGTAAATTTAAAGGATAATGTTGGTGTCAGTCATTATCACATATGTGATAGAACTGGTTAAAGAGGTTCCAAATATAATTTTAACAGAGAGGTCATTGCCATGATAGATGCGTAACGCAGGTTTCAACAATCGGAAGTGACAAACGCAAAAGGAAAACATGAGTTATCCCTCTATATAACTCACTGAAGTGACGAGTGATAACAGATATATGGGCGGCGGATGGATGAATGGTCAGCGCGTGCGCGTTGTATAATAAGGTTTGTCTATGGCGCGGTTTTAATTCCCCGGTTGTACGTGACAAGGAGTAGGGTCGCCTGTCCAACCTCGTGGTTTTTCTGCGGGTCCTCGGGCTTCTCTCCTACAGATCCCTGCACGCTAGCGAAATGCTGAAGTAAAATGTTACAGTATGTTAGTCCCGAAATGACCTAGTTTGTGTGATAGGACATCTCTCTCTCTCGCTCCCTCTCTCCCTCTCTCTCTCTCTCTTTCTCCTAGAATATCACAAAAGCTCAATGATTCATTTATTTCAGAAATTGGAAACTAAGTCAGAAAATCATCGAGTGCTCCGACAACGGTAAAGCGGCATTAAGATAGAGAGAGACTACAGGAACCAACTATGCCGAAATATAAACTTTATTATTTTAACTTAAGGGGAAGGGTTGAACTAGCAAGGCTGTGTTTTGTTGCTGCCGGAGTAGAGTTTGATGACGTCCGAATTCCTATTGATAAATGGTCACAAGTTAAATCTAGTGAGTACATCTATAGTCACGTTAACAATTTTGTTTTCTTGTAAATACGTTTACCAATTATTTTTTCTTGTTAATACCAATTCGCCCCATGTTCCTGAAGCAACGACTGCGAGTTTTACAAAATCTGGGCGTTGCTAGATTACTTCACAATTCCCGAACTTATCGCAACGTTATCTACAGACACGTGAACAGTGGCGTCTAATCAGAGGTTGTGACATAGTGACCTCCACGGAAACCTTGACATTGAACGAACCGTGAACATTGCATCTAGATTATCTGATAGGCTCACAAGCTGTGTAGGTACCCAAATATGCAGGGTATTACGTGAAGGCCTTGATAAGATGTACGTAGTTAAAGCGAGATCAAGCTTTCTACTGAAGATGAATTGGCCCCCGCCTAATGGAGTAAACAGGGGAATATTAAAATAGATTTGTTCGTCTGTCTGCCTGTCAATCTGCCTGTAACACCTTTATGGGACACAATAACCCCACTAGAATATTCTAGCTTGGTTCAAATATCGGTCTGGTGCATGCCTTCGTGTTCACTGTCCATCAAAAATTTATGGTGCCCAATAAACCCGCGTGTATGTTCAAACTAGTTGTAGATAGGCATTGGTTATTGTTCTTTTCCAACTTGGCTAATGAGGACGGGCATACGCCAATACAGTGTGTTACGAGGCTAATTTTGCCCGGACGGCGGCGCAACGGCCTACTCTTATATCAAATTCCAACTGCTATGGGATCTTTTACGTGCATGGGACCTCAGTTTTTCCTCCTATCCGAACGACTATACCACTGACATGGGGGACCACGTCGGAAAATCCAGATGACCCTTTCTCGGCCAACGCAGAGATCGAACACAGGACCTCTAGATAAGCGAGCCAACGTCTTATCCATTGCACCACCGCCACTACTAATGCTAAGCAGCTGTCCGTCCGTCACGCCTGAAAGTAGTATAACTCCGAAACTGGAAGCAGTAGTCCAACGCCACCTGGCCCGTGTTCCCGGGTCCGTGTCACCCCTGTACACCAAATTCAGCCTCGGGACAGACCTAGTTTAGCCGCCAAACCAAATAAAGACACAAAGTCACAAACGTTAGTAGATGGTCTGTTATTGAAGCTAGTGGAGTGTTTTGATTCCACACTTGTGCGTGACAAGGAGTAAGGTATTTAAAGACCCCCTAAAATTATAAATGACCCAGTTTGTGATGAGTGGAGCTAGGATCCTCTCTCTCTCTCTCTCTATCTCTTTCTCTCTCTCTCTTTCTCTCTATCTCTCGGATTGTCTATTACGTTCGGTGTAGCCACAGAGATTGCATGGAATGATCGAGACTGTTGCCGTCGTTGTCAAATAATGCTGATGTTCGTCCATTCTGTGTTGCCGTTGGAAATTTAAAAAGGCGAATATTCGGCTTTCTTGGCCGTGCGCATTCAAAATGGAGAATGTTTTCAAATTCTATTTCACGGCTGTAAAATCTGGTAATATACCTATTGTTATTTTCAGCTACGCCTTATGGAGAACTACCATATATGGAAATAGATGGAATCAAGGTCACACAGAGTCTGGCGATAGCACGTTATTTAGCTGGTGAATTTGGTAAGATATGTTTAAGATACGGCCCCCAGTTTGATATCATCATGCTTGGGATCATAATGTCTGGTGTGGTTTTGTGCCCAAGCTTGTTCGTGACAAGGAGTAGGATCGTCTGTCCAACCTTGTGTGGTTTCGTTGGGGCCTCAGGTTTCCGTCCAAAGCTAAAGATCCCTACGTAAAAGACAATTAATGAATTAAAAGTTGAAAGATATGCCAGTCCTTAATTGACCTAGTTTGTGTCGAGTGGACGTTAAACCCCATTTCTGTCTTTGTCTTGATATCGTCAGTGGTTTGTTAATGGTGAACATTGGTCTCATATTAAAGTCTGTTGGATTGGTGGTATATTTAAATACACTAGTGCCACATTAATTGTCATTGGTTTAGGTGCCCTCGGCGGGATTGGATTTACCAATAGGCATACTGGACGAGTATCTTGGTTAAGGCGTGGATTGGAATCCGATCTACTGCTCAAATCAAAAATTGGATAATTGTATTTAGTAATGATGATCGAGGCTATGCCTAAAATTCTAGGTTGTACATGACAAGGAGTAGGGTCGCCTGTCCAACCTAGTGGGTTTTCTCCAGGTCCCGAAATGACCTAGTTTGTGTCGAGAGAGAGAGAGAGAGAGAGAGAGAGAGAGAGAGAGAGAGATCTAGATCTGGATCAATCCTTAATATAATGTTTATCCTATCATTATACTATTTTATTTAATTTAGATTTGTTTGGAAGTACAACATTTGAACGGTTGAGAATAGATGAGAGTGTAGAATTGGTGGAAGATTTCAGAAAGGGATTTGTTACTTATTACAGGGAAAAAGATGCAACCAAAAAGGTATCTTTTAACAACAAATGAAATGAAATGGGGATTAACGTCCTACTATTCTGCTCCGACCGGGCTAATGAAGACGGACATACGTCATACTGTGCGCTATGAGGGAAATGTTGCCCCCCCCCCCCCCAATGGAGATTGCCCCCCTACGCCTATTTGGGTTCGTACCTTGGCCATTCGTGCTCATACCGTTAGAATGTATTTTTATTGCGGTCTGAATCCTATAATGTTTTATAACAGAGTTGTCTGTGTATGACGTAAGGTCAAGGTCTTGGAATTAACATGGCAATCAAGATTAATTGGGGGGGGGGGGTAATATCGGGGTGGGAGTTTTCACAAACCACAGCTTCTCATGACCAATATTTAGTTGGAGAGATGGTTGTAGCCTCAGCCCCCTTTCCCCCAACAGAGATTGCCCCTTACGCCTATGTGGGTTCGTACCCTGGCCATTCGTACACACGCTGTTAGAATTTTCTTTTCATTGTGGTCTGAATCCTGTAACAGAGTTGTCTGCCCATGGCTTAAGGTCTTTGAATTAACATGGTGGTCAAGATTAGTTTTTTCTAATATCGGGGTGCGAGTTTTCACAGACCACCGCTTCCCATGACCAATATTTAGTTGGAGAGATGATTATAATTTGGATTTGGATTATCTATATTTAATTCTATCTATTTTCATTCACGTTAATCTTTATCTTTACAGAAACAATTAATGGATAAATTTGAAAAGGATGATAAACCCAAATATTTAGGAATATTCTCTAAATTATTATCTGATAATTCTTCGGGTTATTTAATAGGTAATAAGGTTAGTGGTACAGTTATCTACCCTTACAATGTATTGTTAGACAGAGGGCGTTCGGTCAGAACCCATCATGAAGATGATGTGAGTCTTGGCTATTCTGAGCGTCTAGACACACGCGGCTGAATCCTGTACTGGTGTCTTGGAGTTGAGGACTGCCTCACAACCCGCCGTACTCCGTGCATGAGACTCACATGTCACTTGCGTATGTTCGGCACCGTAAATGATCGCAGACTGGCCGTAGAGATTGTTGGTCCTTCATATGCAAATTTTTCTCCCGGTTTCTTGCGGCTGGTCTGTGAGCTAACAAACCTTATGGACCCGTGTGTGCCAAAACAAGCACGACGGGTTGTCGGGTTCTGAGCTCGGCTTTAATGCAGGGCCGTATCTAGCGGGGGTGCAGGGGGTACATGGCACCCCCAGAAAAATATGGCGCCCCGAGAAATGCCCCCCCCCCCAAAAAAAAATAAATAAATAAATAAAATTGATAACCTTTCAATCATAAAATAATACACTTGATTATGATCACACAGTGATGGATGCTCTTAAGGCACTGATCAGTTGGTATTTTTTTAAGAGCGCCCACATTTCAATGGGTAACTTGGGCATTATTTTGGGGCTGCACCCCCACTTTTAAAATCCTACATACGGCCCTGCTTCAATGTTCTACCTTTCTGCACCAACTTGCATAATGAAGATAAGCATGCGCCAGGGAGATACAGTCCCAACCTGGGTAATGAAGATGAGCATGTGCCAGGGTGATACCGTCCCAACATGGCTAATGAAGATGTGAGCATGCGCCAGGGAGATGTCGCCCCGACCACAACGTGCCAGACGTTCTTTTACATGAAATCGTCAATCCCACACAGTTTTAAAAAAGTTATATCAAGAAATCTGTCCTGTATAACGTTATTAAGATTCATCAATCCAACGTAGTTTTATAAAGTTATATATTAAATGAAATGGGTTTTAACGTCCTACTGTTCTGCTCCGAACTGGGCTAATGGAGACGAGCATACGCCATACAGTGTGCTATGAGGGAAATTTTGCCAGGACAGCGGCACTCTACGGCCTACTCTTATATCGAATACCATCTGTCAAGAGATATTTTACGGGTACGCCAGTGTGTACTCGGGACTTCGGTTTATCGTCCCATCCGAACGACTAGACAGCTTTCCTTGCAAGGCCCTCCGTCCTGCATCACTGACAAAGATACATAAATTAAGATTTTGATAAAGAGTTGGCCATTCTTGATATAACAGTTCAAAAATAGATGATAAAAAAAGAAAAAATTGAAAATTTCAGTCAAATTACTTTATTCTGAACGAAAGTTATCATTTTGGAAGTTTGGACTAGAAATAGGCATCTACAGTCTCCGCACCGTATCCGAGAATTGTCAATCGTTTGATTAACTCCGCCCACATATTCTCGATTATCAAGTAACATTCTTAATGCCTACGGTACCCTCGATTATCAATACTTTGATCGAAAGTCTCAGGCGGAGACGTCAGTGATTAACGGCAAATGTTAATTTGGTCTGCCATTTAATGATTTGATTATTAAATGGACGACTGTTTAAATCCAAACTGTATCCAAGCCATCCGAGGGTCTACAGTGTTGATATTGGGCTTGTTAAGTAAATAAAGGTCTAATTAATAATTTCTATAACATTTAAAGCCTATGGAAAGACTTACAATAGGCATATTGCCTAGTGCCTAGTGCATTCCCTAGTGGATTGAATAGTTCCGCGATACAAATATCATTATTATTATTATTATTATTATTATTATTAATATATTTAGCTCTTAACTAATGTATCTTTAAGAAATCTTCCCGGTATAACGTTCATAAGACTTGGTGATCTATTCCTTTAATGTTTTTTATATTTCAGTTGTCTCTTGCAGATTTAGCATTGTATGACGTCATGCAGTACCCGTTGGACCAATCACCAGACTTGTTTGATAATTATTCAAAACTCAGGGACCACAGAAATCGTATCGAAACAAATGCAAAAATTCAAGACTATCTGCGGACACGACCAAAATCGGCTATTTAAAATCCAAAATTATTTTTTATTTGAAAATTTAAACCAGGTTCTTACTTTTATTATATTCTGGTTTCTTTTGTTTTATAAAAAAAAAATCACTCTAATTTATAATTATTAATTGTCATGAATTAGGGATATACCCATGGTGCATAAGTTATCTCCCCTTTGTTACTAGCATATACTCGATTGAACATGCCGGAATTGAATCCCGAAAAAAGCTGAAACATAATATTCGTTGTGTTTAATAGCGTCACGATTCTACTCACACCAGCACCGTTGTCCGGACTGATAGAACCGTGAATTCCGAGTCACGCGATTTCAATGGGCGTCCTCGCTAGAGACAACGGGACATAATTGTTAGGTAACACCATGGAGGAGACGGTCCCACGTGACCCCATTGTTTACCTTACAGCATTGTTTTCCTGTACGTGCTATACGAACTGATGTGTTGTTGACAAACGTTAGTTATTATCGTTAATATAGAATTTAATCCCGATACGTCGAAACACGGTTCCCTTACCATGAATAAGGTCGCGTGGAACCGAGTTTTTATTAGCGATGCCCAATCTGATTAAAACACAGATCCAATTTCGTTTCATGTTTTATAGTTCAAAATTTCTATTTTACTTGTCTTTACTACATGTAGTGTAGGCCATCGAAAGTATAAAAAACGAAACGAAATATAGATCTATATTTTAATTAGATTGTAGCGATGCCTAGCATGATTTCCTTTGGCGAGGACGCCCATTATGTCAATTCGGGACGTTCCGGACTGTGAATCGACTATCCCGTAATTTATACTGTTTGAATGGCATTTAGTAATTGAACACATTACGATAAACACAGGAGTTTTATGGATCAACAATTACTGTATTGTAATCGGAACTACCTTTCTACAGTGATTCTACTTTCGTTTTCAAGTACAGATAATTATATACTGTATACTAAAAACATTAGTGACACCACTTAAAGATACATTATGTAAGATTTAGATAAAGAGCTAGCCATTCTTGCTATGATAGTTCGAACATAGATAATGTAAAATGAATAATTTGTGCAATAATTTCAACTACCGCACTGGATGTTCGGAGCTAAGTCTGGCTCCTCCATTTTTAGCTTAAATCAAAATATGGCTGAACTGCTCTAATCTATTTAATATCAAGAATTGATTATGGCCTGGATCAGTTAATTAATATATAATTAATAATTTAGAAAACATTTCAGGCCTAAAGAAAGATCTGCAGTAGGCGGAATTAGCTCTTGCATAATGTATGTTTAAGGAAGTGGACCTACAACAAAAGACACCATGATTTGGAAATTTAATATTGTAAAATTCAAAGGAGCGCGCGCACTCAATCTGGAAATTTCCTATGTCAAAAATCGAGTCGAGTTTGCCAACTTCAAATCATATGATTGAGAAGATAACTCAATTTTCAATGATAATGCACGAGACTGGATCATAGAGAAAAAAAAATAACTGTTTATGGCCAATAAAGCAGGAGCATTGACATTGAGAGTAATGTCTTCATAAATTTTAAGCTCTTGGTTTTTTTTTATGAATATAAAGAAAGAATTATGTCTAATGTTTCAGCAAAAATAGTCAGAATACAGTTATGCTCAATTAGAAATGGTGTCGACCTGGTCCGTAACTTTAGTTTGGTTTATATTAGCCATTTGTTATGTTTCAATTCCAACATATATCCTATTTCGTTTCGTTTTTTTATAGTTCACAATTTCGCTTAACTTCGGAATGATGTGTAGGGTTGACGAACCATAAGGGGTTGTTGAGTCAAGTTCTTATCGTGTTGCGTGGGGAATTGTGGGTAGATATTCGCGGTGATAGAAAACAAACAAGGAAATCGTTTTTAATTCCGAAGACCTCCTTGGACCACCGACACTGTTTAGTTAATTGAATGACTGACGTCATAGGGTCAAAAGTCGCTTGTACCCCCCCCCCCGCCACTACACCGGGCTAGCGGGGGAGAGGGGGGGGGGGCCACCGAAAGTATAAAAAAAAAAACGAAACGAAACATTTGTAGGAGTATTATAAAATAATCAATGTATAATATGAGCTCAATTGATAAAAATTAATAGCTTTAATCTTAATTAATGTATTTTTAACCTTATTATTAAAATATATTTAAAATAAATAGCTGTTTATATTTTGTGTTTATTAAATATTCCTGTCCTAAAGTCTCCGAACGTTTCTTGTTAATTCAATATTGGGATTCTTGAATCTCAAAAGGGAATATCAATCCAAAATGGTTGAATTCCATTCAGAATTTGCAAATATAAATTGAAAATTTGTCAACATTGAACATCCGCTGCAGGTTATACTCGTACGGGCCCGTATTAAGACACCATTAAGCGGGGGGGGGGGGGGCATTACATTTTGAGGAAATTTTCGGAAAGGTCATTCTAACAGACTGTTGTAATCATCATGCTATGTAGTTACCTAGGCGTCTAATAAGCATTTTAAAATAAGTATTCAAACAAAAAAAAATTAATTTTTTAAATTTATTTAAAACTATTTTAGATTAGTACAAAAAAAATGGTTTATAAAGTAATGAGATACCGTGGGATTAATATGCGCATAGTCGCCTGAATTATACCTCCTCCTGCTTAGGGAAGCGTAGATTGTTTAGGTTAATATAAGGAACTGTGTATACTTTAATGATTGTTAGCAATTTCTGAGCGGGGGGGGGGGGGAGCATTTCACGCGCCCCCTGTAGATACGGGCCCGTACTCGTATAAATTACAGATGTGATGTCATCTTTGAATGTTGGCGTACCATTATTTCCAATAATGTACGGGCAACTTATCTATACGAGATTTCATTGAAAAGCACTTGCGGAATAGTGTCTGTATTCTAAGTTGTTTAATTTGTCTCGAGCTAAAGACATTGCGTAATATTTTGAAACAACACTCGGCGAACGCCTCGTGCAGTATCAATATATTACTTAATGTCTCGCTCTCGACCATTAAACCATACATAAACCGGATATTGTCGAAATAAGCAACCGCCACGTATAATCATCGCTAACATCTTTTGAAATGAAATGAAATGGGGTTTAACGTCCTACTGTTCTGCTACCATCGGTCTAATGAAGACGGGCATAACGACATTACGACCTACTCTAATATCGAATTCCAACTGTCAAGGGTTCTTTTACATGCACACCAATGTGTAAACAGGACCATCCGAACGACTATATGTTGTCCCTCGACAGGTCCTCCGTCCCCGATCTTTGACAAGGTGGAACCACGCCGGAAAATCTCGATGAACTAGCTCTTCAAAAAAAAGTAGGGGATATTCAGAAACAATACAAAACTGCGGAAATGCACGGCTGTTTTTATTAGAGGTAACCAATGAATGTTAATAACAGGCCAATTGCCTACGCAAGAACATAAACAGTTCATATGGGCGGCTTTTGACTCGCAAAGCGATACACTGTCAAAAGTGAAAATGGATGTTTTTGATTTTTGTCTTAATAATGAGTAATTGCTCCATCAATCCTCAGACATTCAGTAATACGTCGTGGCATGCGCCTAATCAATCGTCCCATCACGATTTGGGACACTCTGACCCACTCCTCTTGCAGTGCCACGGCCAATTCTTGTAGTGTTGTCCGTTGACGTTGACGTCGACGAACACGTCTCCCGATCAAATTAAACGTAACACACTAAAGCAAAGTTACGCTAAACAGTAAATCTTATGGAAGAACCGATAGGAGAGCAAACATGGATAGATCAATCAGCACGCGGGAGTTTTCATCAACCCTTCCTTGGAGTGTCAGATTTGACAATGAACCCCTCCCACGTGTATGGCGCTATTACGTGTCGCATGTGCAGCTCAGTGGTTCTGTTGGGGCGATAAGTTCTTCATCTGTGAACATACTCTCAAAGCATGTCAAGTGTCCATGACTATTTATCATATCACAGCCTGCATAGGTATTTGCATTTCAATATCCCCTACCTTTTTTGAAGAGTATATATTGGCCAACGCAGGGGTCGAACACGGGACCGTGGCCCGGCAAAAAGTTTTTGATGGGGTTCATCATGTTGAATCCAAGCTAGGAACTTTTTCACCTTTGATATCTTAATCAGTGTATTTTAGTAAAACAAAAAATGGATGTTGTCTGAAAATGCAAATTCCAATCATCGACTTAAAGTTTTGCAAGTGAACTCGAGGAGGTTTTCTACAACATGCGAAGCAAAACATGGAAACTTAGGCCTGCATATCACAGACATAAACCTATGTAAGACAAAATAGCTCTTTATTCAGTGTTCTTAGTTCTTAATTCATCGCCCTTAGTTCTTAATTCATCACCCTTAGTTCTTATTTCTTCATTTGTTGTCGTATTTGTACACTAAAATTAACATTTGTATCTTAAAATCAATATTTGTTTTACAAATCAGACATTTGTCATATGTTAATTTTAGTGTACAAATGTCGAAATACGACAACAAATGAAGAAATAAGAATTAAGGACTATGAATTAAGAACTAAGAACACTGAATAAAGAGCTATTTGGTCTTCCATATAAACCTAACTCGACTGGCCTTTCACCCCAAACTTAGCAATATTCCCCAAAACATAACGGTTAGGGGAGATTAAACGAAAAACAATCTTCTGCGATTATAGACCACACAGTCAACAAATTTCATGGAGATAAGGGTAACAGTGACAACGAGTTTGAGTGGTCTGAACCCAATTAAGGTTACTTTTATTGGAGTTATCTCCCGTGACAATAAGCCCAACGACTGTCATCCAGTTTCGACGTCAAATCAAAATGAAATGAGGCCCTCCGTACTGCTCCACTGACAAGGGAAACCAAGCGAACACGAGATCTTATGGTAAGGTAGCCAGCGTTTTACTTACTGAGCCACCCATTTGAGCGAGCCCAAACTCTGTCCGTTGGGAAAACTTTGCGAACAAGACTTTTGCTATGAATTTTTCTCTATACTGCGGGAACTTAATTTCGTTTCACTGGTAACCAAAGTATCAAGAAAAGAGCACAATAACCCGACCACGTTGGTTTCCCTTTGTCAGGGAAGAGGCGCCTCATTGAGAGTTGAAATCGACGAAAAGTAGGTTGTACGTTCGTCCTGTACGTACACAAATGATCCACTATTTTGCCTATACCGTTTTTTTAGGACTTCGAATTCTGTCTAATGGTTTCGATTGTTCGTACTTGGTTTTATTTTATTATTGCATTTTCCGGGTGGTGCAGAAGAGTAGGAAGTTAAATCAAGGGTCGGATTAATGTCAAAACAAAAGGCGATAACCCAGCAGACCGTTATTTCATTATACCTCCGTCAGACTGGGGTGGCGTCCTTACTTCGCTGCTACGTACGGCGACGGAAAATGGTCTTAGAGCGCGTTAAGATCGCCATAAGCGTGGTGGAAACGACAGCCAATGATCGCCGAGTCACGGCGTTTGTTTTGAGCATGTTCAAAACAAACGCCAAGGTTCTGCGATTTGAATTGGAAAGCTATGAGAATACGACTTTTTTCAAGTTTTGTAATTTTTTGGGACATTTTCGCGCGTGTGTTCACGTTTGCCGGTGACCTTGTGCATTTTTTGGTCGCCGTACGGTCGCAGCAGCGCAGTAAGGACGCCACCCGGTCTGACAAATGCATAAGTTCAGACAGGTGTTTCGGGGACGCAAATCAAGACTTAACCTAATTCATCATTACACTTTAAGCAAGAGGCTTAAACATGTGTGAAATTTTGACTTCACCGAATTCCAACTGGCAAGGGTTCTTTCTTTAAAGCGTAAGCCAACATGATTTTGTTTTTTTCATACCCCCTGGACAAATAGACGCTTGGCCTGGTTATCCCCTCCTAACAATGGGGTACTGTGATGTGGAGTTGCTCATTCAATACAGGGATCGAACGCTCGACCTCTATAGGTTAGTGAGCTTACCCACCGAGCAACCTGTGCCTTCTTTGGGAGATGCTAATTGTAGACCGGTTGGGGAGATTTGGGTATTTCCGGAGTCTAAAATAGCCGCTTTATATAAAAATGAGTATTTTGGGGAATACTAACCCGAACCCTAACCCTTTTAAGGGGGGTAAATGTTGAATTGGGTTAGCATTCTTAAAAATTCGCATTTATATAAAGCGGCTATTTTGGACTCCGGAAACATCCAAACCACCTGAACCTTCTTTAGATAATTCGATCTCTGAGCCACCTCAATTTGATTAAAATACAGATCTGTGTTTCGTTTCTTTTTTTTTTTCCTTTTTTTTATACCTTCGATGGCCTCAACTGCATGGGGGGTTGGATGGCTGAATGGTTAGCGTGTGCGCGCGCTGTATCATAAAGTCTGTCATTGAGTCGACTGGCGTGGTTTCGAATCCCCGGTTGTACGTGACAAGGAGCAGGGTCGCCTGTCCAACCTCGTGGGTTTTCTCCGGGTCCTCCAGTTTCCTCCCACTGCTAAAGACCCCTATGCGCAAGCGAATTATTGAAATAAAATTAAACCATATGTTTGTCCCGAAATGACCTAGTTTGTGTCGAGTGGACTTTAAACCCTATTTTACACTCTCTCTCTCTTTCTCTCTCCTCTACTGCATGAATGTATGGCCGGTTGTAGTGGGAGGTCGCGTCAGGGATCATACGACCGGCTTTTGACCCTATGGCATCATACATTCTATTAACCAATCAGCGTTGATGTTTCTGGTGGAATACCCACAGTTCCATGCATCGCACACCAAGAACTCGCTGCAGCAGGCCATTTAATTGGCTAATCTCTCACATCAACCAGAACGCGGATTATATAACAATTCTTTCACATCCTAGTTTAGTACGTAGAGACAAGTAAAACGAAATTTTGAACTATAAAAATCGAAACGAAATAGGATCTGTGTTTTAATCAGTTACCCAGTGTGCCACATGTACCTTCTTTAGACGATAACAGAATTCTATGAACATATAACTGAATATATAATTTATTTTTATCTTTTATTATGGCGGGGGATAACAGGTAGGTGGGAAACAATTACTCCATTTATCTTTTTTCTCCTGAGCCTCCTCGATTGTTATACAATAACTTGGTGGACAGCATGCACCCGACATTTCCCGATAACATTCATAACCTGTTTAAAAAAATTAAATGCATTATTGCTTATAAAATGAAATGGAGTTTAACCGGGTTAATGAGGACGGGTATACTCCATATTGTGTGCTATGTGTAGTTTAATGATCGAGTGCGAGACATGGGTAATATATTAATATTGTACGAGTGCAATAGCACGCGGGCTATATCTATATTTTACGCAATGTCTTACACGAGACCATTAAACAACTTAAAATACAGACACTATCCAGCACGTGTATTTCAATGAAATACGTCATGCCGGTCCAATAATTCAACTAGTATAAATAATATAAGCTTAGCGCATTGTCCGTACCATTATTTGAAATAATGGTACGCCAACATCAAAGGATGACGTCACATCTGTATTTTAAGAGGGAATAGTGCCCAGACAGAAATTGATGTCCCACTTTCAACGACTCTTTCACGTTCACGCCAACGCGTACACGGGGCGTCCCATCTGAATAGGCATTGTCCTTACCAGGCCGTCGAGATCCCTCCAAAAGAACGTCGCAGCCAAAATCATGATTTCCACAACTGCAATGCGGCACTTATTGCCATGGATTAGGCTGTCTATTCAAGCCAGTGAAAAGATACTATTTTCCTCAGCCACGACAAAAGATACCTTGTCTGCTTTCAAAACAAAGTCATAATTTCGATCCAATCTGGTTGGAAAATTTTACCACTAAATAAAAGGTACGGCATATTAGTCCAAAAGTTACGTAAATTTGATATTGCCGAGGCGTTGTCCAATGTCATTCTTATTGATGGGATATGCGTCGATTGTAAGGCAGTAGTTGCACGACCGTATCATTACTCAATGTCTGACGTCATAGGGTCAAAAGCTGCTCGTACGACCCCTGACGCGACCTTATAGTACAACTTATCAGATCTTCATGTAGTAGAGGCCATTGGAAGTATAAAAAACGAAACGAAATATAGATGTGTATTCAATCAGATTGATTGTTTTAAAATGTCAAAATAAAACAGCACACGGTCTTCTTAAACTACCTGTAGGACATTCTGAGGTGTTCATACAGATTTCACCGGCTCCAGCTCCTTCACCACAAGTACCATTAACTCCTTCTGGTACCTCATATATAGGTCCTGTAATATATCATCAACCAAATCTGCATTTAAAAAGTTGTACGGAAGGCAATAGAACATCGGTAATGGACAATGGTGACCCGCTGATGCAAGTTTTTGTGGGTGTTATGCACAAGGCAGGATATGCTTAAATTATTGACTGACGGGGGGTGCTTTAAATCATAAGGTCTGTCAATGAACTAATTGGTGTGGTGTCTATCACAATTCATAAACTTGTACGTGACAAGGAGTGGGATCGCATGACTAACCTGGATTAACATTTCGCGAATAAGCATTCCGGCCGTCTTAATTTAGTACTGCATTGTATAATATCTACCTCGTTGAATTAATTGCAAAATGGCAACGGTTGGGGTGGGGGTATGACTAAAATTACTTCACTGAGATTAATGCAGTTATGATATTAGTAACTATGTAGTCTGGATCATGTAAACTAATTGTAGACTAGGGAGAATTGACCCCCAGGGTCGATTTACATATTTCAGATAAGAATGGATTGACAACTTGGGTTAGGGTTCGGTGTGCTTCTGGATGACTAATAACAGAGTATCCATATATCCTGAGGGTAAATCCTTTGATCTTGCTTTGATTCCGAACATTTTATCAAAGCTTTCACGTAATACCCTGCATATTCCGGCACTAATTTCGATTGGGTATTCACCCAGCTTGGGAGCCTATCAGATTCCTCGATCATCGTGAATACTAAGTCTTGCACTTTCTAGTTAAAATGTCTACCTGTGATAATCGAGATGCAACGTTCAATGTCAAGGTTTCCGTGGAAAGAGGTCGCTATGCCACAACCTATGATTGGACGCTACTGGTCACCTGTCTGCAGATAACGTAGCTATAAGTTCGGCAATTGTAAAGTAATCTAGCTTGTCTGCGATATCACCTCGGTGGAAGCGGACGTAAAATACAACTAACTCACACACACACGGTAATCTAGCAACTGGCAACGTCCAGATGTTTTCGTCGTCCTTGCTTCAGGAACATGCTAGCACCCATGTTTACCAGATCAACATAGTACCTATGATATCAGAGAAACGATGTAGTCTGGGTCTGGTAGACCAGTTTAGCATAGCAGTTGGCCAACCGGATAGTGAAGGTGTAAATATCTTACCGAACTGGTTTTCTGGTATATAAAATATTTCTCCATTCTCATCTCGACAACTTGACCCAGTAGGACACTCAGTTGATGACGTACATGGTGTAGACGAGGCTAACCCAGCTAACAGGGCCTATTGATAAAAAGGATAAAAATGATGATGATGATGATGATGATGAAAGCAGATAGGTAAGAAATTAGACCAAAATGGTGCAAGATACCTAGAAGTTTTGACCAAATATATTCACTGGTCATCCATTATTCTTTCAGCATCAAAGAACAAGAACCACAATGCTATCTCTATCAAATCTTTTAGCGTTAAAGACACCCTGACCATTAGTAAAAGTACAAAAACGATGTATTGGGCCATGTTGAAAATTTACCCAAGAACCAGTTTTGTATTCTAGTGATGCGACTATCAGAAATTATCCACAATGTTTTGTGGATATCTCTGGATGGGGTAAATCGTCATTTAAGCCGCTAGCCTATTAAGGCAGGTGTGGTGTAACACGATGAAGGTTACCCAGTCTATTGAGCTTCTCACCCGCAGTGATGCAGGACGGAGGGCCTGACAAGAACAGCCGTCTAGTCGTTCGGATGGGACTAAAAACAGAGGTCCCGTGTTCACATTGGCATGCACGTAAAAGGTACCTTGACAGTTGGAATTCGATATAAGAGTAGGCCGTAGTGCCGCTGTCCGGGCAAAGTTTCCCTCATAGCACACTGTATGGCGTATGCCCGTCTTCATTAGCCCAGTTCGGAGTAGAACAGCAGAATGTTAAACACCATTTCATTTTAACTGGGCATAGATTTTTGCTAGAATAATGCCAGTTCCATAAAGGGGCATTATGGATGATCAGATAAAGAGCTGGCAGTTCTCACTGCAATAGTTACAAACCAGACAATTTAAAGGGAATATGATAAGAATTTCAGTCAAACTATTCCACTCTGAACCGAGATATTAGAGTTTCAGGTTTAGGCATAGTCTCGATCATCATTACTAAAGTCGGTACGATATAAAATACATAGTCTCGATTATCCACGTTTGGGTTAAATCATCGATGAGCGTTGAGCAGCAAATAGGATTCAAATCCAGTGAAAATCCGACACATAAGATGGCATCGAGAGTTGATTAGGTCTTTTAATTTTAATAAATGTCTAATTAATAGTTTATATCACATTTCAGGCCCAAAGAAAGACCGGCAATAGGCAGATTTAGCTCTTGCATAATGTATGTTTAAGACATGTGGTTTGGAGGTCTGTCTACACTGGACAACTCGATTTGAGTAAATTAGGTCCCTGCAAATAAATTCGGTTACTAACGTCAGATGAAAAAATGCCACCCATCATTCGCCCCTTCGATTCCATATTCAGGTAAAAATTGTGCAAATGACCAATGAGGTGGATGGCTGAATGGTTAGCGTGTGCGCGCTGTATCATAAAGTCTGTCATTCAGTCACCTGGCGTGGTTTCGATTCCACGGTTAAACGTGACAAGGCGAAGGGTCGCCTGTCCAACCTCGTGGGTTTTCTCCGCGTCTTCCGGTTTCCACTCACTGCTAAAGACCCCTACGCGCAGGCGAATTATTGAAATAAAATTGAATCATATGTTAGTCCCGAAATGACCTAGTTTGTGTCGAGTGGACGTTAAACCCCAACGCTAGGACCAGCCTGTAAAAAAGCTGCCCGGGGAACAAATCAGCAGACATAGCTGTATATCCACAGCTGATGATTCCTCGAGATCGGTATATAGCTTCAGACTTGTAAGTGTGTTACTAAGAAAGCCCAGAAGGCTCATTCCAAATTCCAAATTCATGTCTTACCAATAAAATAGCAAATTGGCAGCACCCCCCCCCACCCCCACCCAATTAAACAAATTAGAATTTAAATAAATTGTAATTCTACACAACTAATTAGTGCTAGTTTACCTATCTGATGCCTGGGCCGGATAAACACCCGTTCCAAATTACTAGATTCCAAATTCCAAATTCCAAATGCGGAATTTGGAATGAGCCTTCTGGACTTTCGTAGTGTTACTGGTATATAAAACCACAATTAGAACAATACGTAAAGTCCAGAATATATTAAAATATATTTTCACATGATATTTACAAACTAAACAATTTAAATGTAAAAAAAAACCATATTTTTCGGTTGATATATGATGGAAAATATATCTATATTGTTTACGTTAAAAGTTACCTGTGATAAGTAATAAACATGTTAATATATCCAATTCGTATCTAATGAATATCGAAATTGGATTAACCTTCGTGCTAAAGAAGACCACAGTTGAAGAAATCTATTCCAAATCGTAACAAGTTTCGCTCTAAAAATCTATTTTAAAGTAGCTAAATCGCTAATATTTGGGACATATAAATTGTCACAAATGGGTCGCAACGCATATGAATGTATAGAAACTGATTTACATTCAATCGTATTCGTTTTTACTCTAATTTCAAATCAGTTATGTTCGGCGAAATACGCCAGAAGTGTCAATCGAATGGCAATCTCTAGCGTCTGGTTATTCCAGTCTACACTGATATTATTTATTGCGCATGCTCTCCAGATAAGAATATGGCCTCACCGTTTGACATGACTTGTGGAATATGTCTAGCCTCGTTCTTCGAGTCCCTTATTACAAATGGCGCTGAAACGCATTAGGGTACACGATTCTTGTACCAATAAGGTAATTTGTTTATTTTTTCTTAAATATTAAATATCAGAAGCTCATCTTTTCACGATACGATAACAACACCAATGCTGATTTAAATTGACAAATAATGTGTGTTTTCAATGTCGAAGACTTTGGATGATATTGAGTTAAGAGACTTAGCTACTTTAAATAATATCGGAATACCATTGGGCCCAAGTAGGAAAGCGAAACTGTGCAAAACTTCTCGAGGCAAGTTCGGGTGTCGAATGAAATTATCCGCTGAAAAGTGCGCCCGTTAGGCCATTCAGGCTACCACCCCACCCCACCCCACCTCCAACTCACCCCCTACTTTGATAATAAGAATATTAACAATATGCGCTACTTACCGAGATGAGGACAACTATGAACATCACTGGTGGTTATTTCAATAAAACCGCGACAATAATTGAAACACATTACGTAGAAAACCTTGTTTTATATATTGAGAAATGAGAATAACACATCATTCAAGTTTCATTTAAAACTGCAGACTTGACAACTAAAATAATACCCCAAATGACATACGTCAATGCAGCTTTTTAAAAAACGACAGTTGAGTGAACAAATAAAGTTACTGGTTGTCAGAGGGCTGTAAATCCGATGGTTAAACAGAAATCTATAGTTTGCCACACGTCAAATATAGCCGATGAGAATTTGATTAGAGACTAAAGTTATGGAATGCCGCAGCTACCATAAAACCACTCACCAATTATGTTCCCTGGGCGACCTTCGGTTGCACGGATGTTCGTACTATAGTCGAACCTTCTGCATGCGAATGATATTTAGTTCAACTTGTGGTTGTGACCAGCAATACCATGCGATAGAGCACTGTCGGGATAGTTCAGACTGTAATTTCAACCATAGTCTACACACGAAGGTAGCGCTATGTTTTATCATAGAAAATATTTTAACATATGATACCATTTTGATAACTATTATTTTATAAGTCATTTAATAATTTACATGTATTACTA
Source organism: Patella vulgata (assembly GCF_932274485.2). Taxonomy (NCBI): domain Eukaryota; kingdom Metazoa; phylum Mollusca; class Gastropoda; family Patellidae; genus Patella; species Patella vulgata. The sequence goes on along the minus strand of NC_065885.2, from coordinate 63,291,687 downwards.
GTATATTATAGGACAAATGTTTAACTTGTATATCGTGATTACTAGTATATTATAGGACAAATGTTTAACTTGTATATCGTGATTACTAGTATATTATAGGACAAATGTTTAACTTGTATATCGTGATTACTAGTATATAATAGGACAAATGTTTAACTTGTATATCGTGATTACTAGTATATTATAGGACAAATGTTTAACTTGTATATCGTGATTACTAGTATATTATAGGACAAATGTTTAACTTGTATATCGTGATTACTAGTATATTATAGGACAAATGTTTAACTTGTATATCGTGATTACTAGTATATTATAGGACAAATGTTTAACTTGTATATCGTGATTACTGGTATATCATAGGACAAATGTTTAACTTGTATATCGTGATTACTGGTATATTATAGGACAAATGTTTAACTTGTATATCGTGATTACTAGTATATTATAGGACAAATGTTTAACTTGTATATCGTGATTACTAGTATATTATAGGACAAATGTTTAACTTGTATATCGTGATTACTAGTATATTATAGGACAAATGTTTAACTTGTATATCGTGATTACTAGTATATTATAGGACAAATGTTTAACTTGTATATCGTGATTACTAGTATATTATAGGACAAATGTTTAACTTGTATATCGTGATTACTAGTATATTATAGGACAAATGTTTAACTTGTATATCGTGATTACTAGTATATTATAGGACAAATGTTTAACTTGTATATCGTGATTACTAGTATATTATAGGACATGTAATAGTGTAATGTTCTTGTTCGTACGTTCTGAATTTTTATTCATTTATCTTCGAAATTAAATAATTTATCATGCTTGTCTTGTCTTAATAGCCGGACATTGTACACTTATATATTTTTTTTAAATTGTATTTTTTTTATTATTATTGTACAATATGTGATATATAAATAAAATAAATCTGGTGCCAAACGAAATACCGCCAGCTATTAACAGGAATAGTCCAATTGAAGACACAATTATTAAATGGTGTAATTCAGTATAGAAGTAATATTATATCCTACTTAGTTGGGGTAACCACGAGGGCTAAGTGAGTAAGACACTGGCTCGCTGGCCTGGATGTCGCGTGGCCGATCCCTGTTCTTCTGCTAAGAAAGACGAGCATACGCTATGCATATGCTATGCAGGGAGGGAAAATTTGCCTGGACAGCGGCGCTACTGCCTAACTTTTATCGAATTCCAACTGTTAAGGGATATTTGACGTACACGTCTATGTATACACAAGATCTCGGTTTTGCTGCCCATCCGACTATATGTTGTCCCTTGCCAGGGCCCTCTGTTCTGCACCACTGACATGGTGAAGCCAGGCTTGGAACATCCCGACAAGGTGGAATCACACAGACATTTATTTCCACATCTACTGGCGACAGCTGGCCTTTAAAACAAGATTGGTTGACAATAACTGACATCGTCCTGATCATAAAAATACATAAATATTTCTATATTTCTATGGTCCTGTCTTTGTCTGTCGTCCTTTAAGAAGATATCGAATGGTAACATCTGGTCGGCAAATTGTTGAAAATGGTAAAGTAGTCAACCTTCATTCTAAATTCGTTATTTTGTAGCAATAAGTCATGGGTTATCATTGGCGTTTCTTCGTGGATCGAAGCCGCGGTGGCTCACTGAGTAAGACGTTAGCTCGCTAACCTGGAGGCCCCGTATTCGATCCTGGTGTTGACCAGAAAGTTTCTCAGGATTTTCCGGCGTGGTTCCCCCTTGTTAGTGGTGTAGGGCAGAGGACCTGACAAGGGACAACGTATAGTCGTTCGGATGGGACGAAAACCCGGGGTCCTTTATATACATTGGCGCACGTAAAATGTCCCTTGACAGTTGGAATTCGTTATAAGAGTAAGCCATAACGCTGTTGTCCGGGCAAAATGTCCCTCATAAAACACACTGTATGGCGTATGCCCGTTTTCATTAGCCCTCCAACCTCGTGGGTTTTCTCCGGGCCCTCCGATTCCCCCCCACTGCTAAAGACCCCTACGCGTAAGCGAATTATTTCATAAAATTGAACCATATGTTAGTCCCGAAATGACCTAGTTTGTGTCGAGTGGACGTTAAACCCATTTCTCGCTCTCTCTCTCTCTCTCTCTCTCTCTCTCTCTCTCTCTCTCTCATTAACCCGGTTAGGAGCAGAACATTAGGACGTTAAACCCCATTTCATTTCATTTCATTAATAAATTAATGTCATTTTATCAGATAATGTAAACGCGAATATGTTTGAAAAAAATTGATGACAAAATTAATAATAAGAAAGATGTTGGTAATTAAAATTGTTGGCAACTTGTTAATTCATTTATGAACGAGTTCCCCACCCCCACCCCACCCCTGCTCAGCTACATAAAATGTTTTGTAAATCAGTACTTTTTATGAGAAAAGTTTCTCGGCCGTGTGGGGGATCACGTGGCTAAGTGGGTAAGACGTTAGCTCGCTAGCCTGGAGATCGGGTGTTCGATCCCTGCATTGGCCGAGAAAGTTCATCCAGATTTTCCGGCGTGGTTCTCCCTTGTCAGTGATGCAGGACGGAGGGGCTGACAAGGAAAGCTGTCTAGTCGTTCGGATGGGACGAAAAACCGAGGTCCCGTGTACACATTGGCGTGCACGTAAAAGATCCCTTGGCAGTTGGAATTCGATATAAGAGTAGGCCGTAGTGCCGCTGTCCGGGCAAAATTTCCCTCATAGCACACTGTATGGCGTATGCCCGTCTTCATTAGCCCAGGTTAGGAGCAGAACAGTAGGACGTTAAACTCCATTTCATTTCATTTCATTTCATTTCTCGGCCGTGTGCTTTATCCTTTATCGTCAGATGTGGGACAGCATGGGCACTCAAAGCACGGAGATAATGATATAGACATTATGTGATATCACAAAGGCGACCCGACAGGTTGTTGAAACTGTAGACCTGCATCACGTTTAAATATTCTTGCTAAACCCCTCGAAAAATGAATATGCTCTATTTTTTAGAGCCTTGTAATAGACCAAAATGGTTCTAAAAGCATATATCAATGTATTATGTTTGCAAAGGGATTTATATTCAATTTTTTAAAAACAATATTGTAATTTCTAATTAATTATGTTCGGTAAAATACGTGAACAGTTCAAACTGAACGGCAGTCGTTTTCGCCTGCTTAGTGCATTCTACACGGTTTTTTTTTAAATTATTATTTTGTCGTTTGTGAATCAGCCTTTACTAATTACTTCCACATTGTGTTGTAGGCTATGTTTTTATTTGTTTATTACAAAACGGCAGTCGAAACAGCAAGATATCAACATCAATATTGATTGAAATTGATCAATATTGAATTTTAATTCGAGCTTTTAATTTCGAATATTATGGAAAATATTGAGTTAGAGACTTAGCTCCTTTAAAATTATCATCCAAATTTTCCGGCGTGACGCCTTAACCAGGTGGTCCGGGGTTCGATCCCGGTGTTGGCAGAGAACGTTTGCCGGGATTTTCCAGCGTGGTTTCCCCTTGTAAGTGATGCAGGACGGAGGGCCTAACAAAGAAAGCTGTCTAGTCGTTGGGATGGGACGAAAAACCGAGGTCCACCCCATGTCATTTCATTTCTAAACATCATTATTGTTATTTTTTTACTACATAAATACCGGAACTGTTCGTTCGTGAAATTAAAATAGCGGTAACCAGGCATTGGTTTGATACACTTATTAATATATCATTCTTCTGCTTGGGGCGATACTCTTATAAACTAAAGTCGATGGCTGAATGGTTAGCGCATTGAGTCAACTGGCGCAGTTTAGATTCCCCAAATGGGTTTCCTCCGGGCCCTCCGGATTCCTACCACTGATAAAAAAAACCTACGCGCAAACGAATTATTGAAATAAAATTGAACCATGTGTTAGTCCCGAAATGACCAACTAAGGCTTTGCCAATTCTAGTACGATCGACAAGAAACTTCCACATCGAATGCGATCTCCCAAGCAGAGTTGTCTTCCCTTGCAGTTCACACTAACAAACAAATGGTAGATAATAGCGAGACTTGCATGGGAGAAAGCATCGACTGACGCCACTATTCCAAGATGGCTGCGATGACGTCATAGTTTTAATAGTAAGACAACTTCATGTTGAAGCTTAGGCTTTATCTTGACCATAGATTCCATCTGATACTATTGTTTATGAGTCTTGTTATCTAGAAATTCAGCATCTACTGGTTGTAAAACACCGATCAGACGTCCTTTCATTTTCAGATGTTGTTTGATGTATGGTAGGCCCATGATTCCTTTTCTGACAAGGCCCTCGGTTGACGCGTCTGTCACCTTTGAGACTGTGTTGAATTGTTGTTGATCATAAACCTTGATAGTCTTGACATTCAGGTCGTTTTTTCTACTGGCTAGAAGAGCCTCTTGTTTTCTCAGAGCAAGGTAGTTGGGGAAGTAGATGATCGAATATAATCCGATTAATAAGAATATATAAACAAAATAGCGTTTCTGAAAAGGAAAAAAAATAATATTTGGTAATAATATATGACGTTAAAAAGTAAATGAAATGAGATTTGGCGATCTCCTTTTCTGCACCAAATGGACTGATGAAATCCGGCATATGTCAGCCAGCAGGGTTCTTTTAAAGGACAATATTGGTGTCAGTCATTATCACATATTATTTTAACACAGGGATCATTGCTACGATAGATAAGTTATGAAGATTTCAAGAAAGGGAAGTGACGAACGCAAAAGGAAAACACGAGTTATCCGTCTATATAAATGGCTGAAGTGACGGGTGATAACAGATACATGGGTGAATTTCTGCTCACTAATAATTCCTTCGAAGACCAAAAGTTGTTATATGAAACTGCGAGAGCCACTAGATAAGTGAAAACGAAAAAAATAGAAAAAGGTCTGTGCATCACCATGTTTTATTAAGTATAGAATGAATAAAAACAAAGAAATGTGTGGACTATTTGTATTTTTCTTGTTTTCCCTGAACTGGTTTTGTATTTTTTTAAGATAAATTATCACAAGGCATGCTATTTCTAAAGACGTTGTACCGAGCGTCTACATTAGAAAAAAAAATAAAACGAAATCATAAGATTAAAGATGCATTACGTAAGAGCTAATTCAGCCTTCTGTGAACTTCTATAATTTCATATAAATTTATATTTTGGCATTTATTCACATGACAAGCTCACAATCAGCTTTCTTATACAATGGTTGGGCTATTAAGTGAATTAGAGATTACACGTCATGTAATGATGGGTTAACGTTAATATGGAAAATCGAGACTGCGTTAATTATCGTAGCAATGACAATCGAGACTACGTTATTCTTGTCAAAATTTCAAACACTGGTAACTTCGCTATGAATCAACTAATTTGACTGAAATTTTCAATATATTCATCTTTGATTATCTGCTTTTAAACTATAATAACGAGAATTTCAAACACTGGTAACTTCGCTAAGAATCAACTAATTTTACTGAAATTTTCAATGTATTCATCTTTTATTATCTGCTTATAGACTATAATAGCGAGAACGAGCAACTCTTTATTTAAATCTTACATAATGCATCTTTAACTTTAATATCTTACCACTGTTCTGAGAAACTGGCAAATCAAAGCCAACAAAATGGCGAAAATCTCCATATGAATAATCCTTTTTCATTTAAATACAAAGATTTCTCGTTCACCAATTGAAAGTCTTCGGTCTTATAATTAGTAATACGGTATGCCAGAATGTTTCCTAATGTCGCGATGAACATTTGCCAACATTGATGAATGGCGATATAAATTAGTCATTGCTTCACTGAAACCACATTTTCAAAGCAATAGAATATGATGCATCATTTAACACAATGGATACAATAGATATAATATATGAATAGTTTGTTATGATCCACTTGTTCTAAACAATCCATTGATGGAGCATGAGTTAAAGGCCTTTTATAAAACGCAAATTATATCCCTTTAGTATATTATTACAATAAAATACTTATCAATTGATGCATCTTTATTCATATTATGTATCGTACAATCGATATCAATAAATATATTTGTCGAGCTTTAAAGTGGCGATACGTGGAAATAACACACTGTCTTGAATCATACTAAATGCTAATATTAATTGAGAAACAGTTTAAGCTCCTGTAATTATAAAACTCTTTAAATAATATCCCCGATTTACCCCTCGATAACGTCCTTAAATGTTAATATAGCGTCGCCATATGTAAACACCATCGACAACGTCGTTAAATGTAACCATTCTCGATAATGTTGTCAAATATAAACACCCTCGATAGCGTCTTTATATATATGAAAACACCAACGATAATCTCGTCAAATGTAAACACCCTTGAAAACGTCGTCAAATGTAAACATCCTCGACAACGTCGTCAAATATAAACACCCACACAGCGTCGTCAAATGTACAACCCCCCCGCCCCCCTCCCCCGATAATGTCGTCAAATGTAAACACCCTCGATAGCTTCGTCAAATGTAAACACCCTTAATAGCGTCAAATCTGAACACCCTTGAAAACGTTGTTAAATGTAAACGCCCTCGATAACGCCGCCAAATGTAAACAGACTCTATAACTTCGTTAAACGTAAACGCCCTCGACAGCGTCGTTAGATGTAAACATGGGCTATTTTGGATGACCACTAATGTAAGAAGTTGGGTCTTCAAAAGTTTATTTGACAACATGTGGAAGGTTTTTGGGTACAGTCAATTGTAAATGACCATAATATTTTTACACAATGCACAGACAGAATATGATTTGAGTTATATGATTGGATTGTCAGTGGTACAGTACGGAGGGCCTGGCAAGAAACAGAGTATATTCTTTTGGATAGTACGAAAAACTGAGGTCCCATGTAAAGGTTGGCGTACACGTAAGAGTACCATTGGCAGTTGGAGTTCGATAAAGAGTAAGCGGAAACGCAATGATCCTTCATATTACACTGCGCGCTGTATCATAAGGTCTGTCATTGAGTCGATTTCCCGGTTGTACGTGACAAGGAGTAGGGTCGCCTGTCCAACCTCGTAGGTTTTCTCCGGGTCCTCCGGTTTCCTCCCACTGCTAAAGACCCCTACGCGCAATCGAATTATTGAAATAAAATTGAACCATGGGTTAGTCTCGAAGTGACCTAGTTTGTGTCAAGCGCACGTTAAACCCCCATCTCTCTCTCTCTCTCTCTCTGTTTTCATAGTATACTACGTGGTGTAAGTCTGTCTTCATTTTCCCGGTTGGTGAAGAAAGGTTGAACGTTACAGGTCATTTCACTGCCTTGTTTGATTGAGTAGCTATACTGATTCGTTCCATAGAAACTGTGGATGAGCCTTGCCCGGTATCAGTACATGGCTTTATGACATTACTGCTACTTTAAATGAATATGTTAGTAATTGAACATGAAATGAGCAAATACGATATATTAATTTAAAGAGCCGTTAGCGCTTTTGATGATCTACGTCTGTACAATGAAATATCATAACCGGTTTTGGCGTGATATACTTTACTTTTGCTATTACATGGGAAAAATTTAGTGATATACAATTTTTGAGAGAGAGAGAGAGAGAGAGAGAGAGAAATGGGGTTCAACGTCCACTCGACACAAAATAGGTCATTTCGGGTTTTTAGCAGTGGGAGGAACCCGGAGAGCCCGGATAAAACCCACGAAATTGGACAGGCGACCCTACTCCTTGTCACGTTCAACCGGGGAATCGAAACCACGCCAGTTGACTCAATGACAGACTGACTTTATGATACATTCAGCCCCCCCCCCCCCCTACAACTTTTGAAATCATTGACCTGTAGATTAAGGGGTTTCAAGAATAATTTAAAATGGCGTCTTTAATGTGGGTAAAAAGAAAATGTTGGTTTTAATGGATTTAATGTTTTGGTGGGGTAAGAATCTTTAATTCGGGTAAAACGAAGCTGTCGCTTTTATTGGATTTTAATGTTTTGCTGGGGTAAGAATCTTTAATTCGGGTAAAACGAAATTTATTGGATTTTAATGTTTTGATATTTATTGTGAGTTAAGAATCTTTCTTCGTTGAAAATTGTACGTCTAAAGATATCTTTACAGATTTATAATAAAACGTCCGATACTTATTTGGAGATATCTTTACAGATTTATAATAAAACGTCCGATCCTTATTTGGAGATGGAATCCGAATAATGGACACCTTATTTATATCAATATTTTTCAATCTGATTAAAGTACAGATCTATATTTTTTCGATTTTTATACTTTCGATGGCCTACACTACATGAAGATCCGACTAGCTGTTTTGGGTGGTCGCTTCAGAGGTCATACGAGCGGCTTTTGACCCTATGACGTCAGATATTCAGATATGTGATTAACCAATCAGCATTGATGTTTTTAGTGGATTACCCACAGTTCCGTGCAGCTCACGTCAAAAGCTCGCCGTAACAGACCGTTTCATTGGCTAATCCCTCACATCATCCAGAACACGTCAATGATAACAACTCTTCCAGATCCTAGTGTAGTAAAGATAAGTAAAACGAAATATTGAACTATAAAATAAAAACGAAACGAAATAGGATCTGTGTTTTAATCAGAATGAATATTTTTTCCCGCTATCTCTTTGTTTAGATGAAAACCTATTCGAATTCGATTGATCGGTGGATTCTTGAAGTACGTGATATCTATTTGATATTTAAAGTAGCTAAGTCTCTAACTCAATATCATCAAAAATCTTCGACATTGAAAACACGAATTATTTGTCAATTCAAATCAACATTGGTCTTGTGATCTTACAGGCAAAAGATGGGCTTCTGATATCCAATATTCAAGACAAAATAAACAGTTTACCATTGGTACACGAATCGTGTACTATAATGCGTTTCAGCGCCATTTGGAACAAGGGACTCAAAAAACAGGGATAGACATATTCCACAAGTCATGTCAAATGGTGACGCTATATTCTTATCTGGAGAGCATGCGCAATAAATACCATCGGTGTAGACTGGAAAAACCAGACGCTAAAGATTGCCATTCACATGGGATTTCTGGTGTATTTTGCCGGACATACTGATTAGAAATTACAGTAAAAACCGAAACGATTGAATGTAAATCAGTTTATATGCGTTGCGACCCATTTTTGTCAATTTCTAGGTCCCAAATATTAGCGATTTAGCTCCTTTAATTATTGTGTCTGACAGGCTAGCACAGAACACCGTGTTTTTTATCTGGCTCTTTAATAACCAGCCTATTTATTATTTGACATTTGACCGTAATTGTGAAATGCAGATCCGCATCTAAAAGGGAGACTACTCTTGTTATAACTAATGGATGCAGACCACCTAATATTCACAGATTATCTTTAACGATGTAAATGAATGTCATCGATTTAGGGGTTTAGAGGGTGTACAATGTCAATAATTAACAAATAAAAAAAAAAGTCTGGTCATCTCGTCTCTTTGCCCGTATCTAACTTTTAGCAAAAATAATCAACCAAACGTTGTAACAAGCTGTTGCCCGCTTTATGTTTCGAATAAAAAATGCAATAGGACATGGCTTTTCACATTACTGAAGGAAATAAACATCAGACCCATTAAAATCAATACAATATTGGGCTAATGAAGACGAGTATATGCCATGAGGGAAATTCTGCACGGACAGCGGCGTTTTTTCCTACTCCTATTTCGAATTTAAACTGTCAGGGGTTATTTTACGTGCACGCCAATGTGTACACGTGATCTCGATGTGTCCGAACACCGTGGGAGCCACGCAGTACCGGATCTATGGGGGGCAAAGTGGGACAAATGTCCAGGGCCCCCCACATTTAGGCCCCCCCCCCCACAATTCTGGGTCAAACTAATATTTTATCCCGGACGGAGCCAACCAGTACCTGGGCTGAGGGGGCAATTAGGATTGGGGCCCTGGGCAGTAAGGGATATTGGGGGCCCCAGGCACTCAAGGGGGGGGGAGTACATACTGGTACGATCCGCGGTCAGTACGAACAATTTGAACAAACAACAATGGGGCCCCCGCAGAGTTGGTATGTCCCGGACCCCCCACAAGGTTAATCCGGCACTGGAGCCACGGTGGCTAGGTGGTTAAGACGCTGACTCGCAGCCTGGAGGTCGGGTGTTCGATCCCTGCATTGGCCGAGAAAGTTCATCCAGATTTTCTGACTTGGTTTCCCTTGTCAGCAGTGCAGAACGGAGGGACTGACAAGGACAGCTGTCTAGTCCTTCGGCTGAGACGAAAAACCGAGGTCCCGTGTATACATCGGAATGCACGTAAAAGATCCCTTGGCAGTTGGTTAGCGAACCATTGTCCTGCTAAAAAGTAATAGAAAACACGAAGTGCTGAATTTAAATTGAACAAAGAACAACAAGTCAAGGCTACTAGTGGGTCACAGTGGCTATGTGGGTAAGACGCTGACTTGCTGGCCTGGAGGTCAGATTTTCCGGCGTGGTTCCCCCTTATCAGTGATGCAGAACGGATGGCCTGACAAGGACAGCTGTCTAGTCATTCGGATGGGACGAGGTCCCGTGTACACATTGGCTTGGCGTTTACATAAAAGATAGCACACTGTATGGCGTATGACCGTCTTCATTAGCCCAGTTTGGAGCAGAACAGTTCGGAGCAGAGACGTTAAACCCCATTTCATTTCATTCCCAAGGTTACTATATTCCCCTGAATGATGGCCGTTTAAAACCTTCCCAGGGTGGCGCCGTAGTTCAGAGTAATTCAGATGGCGTGCATGTAAATCGCGGTGGACATTGAAGAAGTAAAGACGGAAGCCACAGTTCCCTACATTTACTTTCAGTGAAACCAACCCTTTTGGAACGTGATAAATACGAATTAACACTAACTGCATATCAAATATAAAACATGTCTTCGTGTATCTGTTATCACTCGTCACATCAGTCAGTTATATAGAGAGATGACTCGTGTTTTCCTTTGGGGTTCGTCACTTCCAGTTCAGGAAACCTGTTTTACTCAGCTATCGTAGCAATGATCTCTGTGTTAAAATTATATTTGGAATGTGTTTAACCAGCTCTATCACATATGTGATAATGACTGGCACCAATATTGTCCTTTAAACGGTAATATGTCGAATACTTTTAATCAGATTGGCGTGAACTTGCTGTAAAGTGCACTTAGTAACTATTGGCTACAAGTACAAAAAAGAGATATTTACTTAAAGTAGCTAAGTCTCTAACTCAATATCATCCAAAGTCTTACACATTGAATACACGAATTATTTGCCAATTCAAATCAACATTGATGTTGTAATCTTACCGGGAAAAGATAGGTTTCTGATATCCAATATTTAAGACAAACTAAACATTTTACCATTGGTACACGAATCGTGTACCATAGTGCATTTCAGCGTCACCTGTAACAAGTGACCAGAAGGAGAGAGAGAGAGAAATGGAGTTTAACGTCCACTCGACACAAACTAGGTCATTTCGGGAATAACACATGGTTCAATTTTATTTCAATAATTCGCTTGCAAGTAGGGGTCTTTATCAGTGGGAGAAAACCGGAGGACCCGGAGAAAACCCACGAGGTTAAACAGGTGACCCTACTCCTTGTCACGTACAACCGGGGAATCGACACAATGACAGATCTTATGACACAGCGATAAGGTGCTAACCATTCGCCAATCCCCCTCCCCCCCATAATTTAATAAGACCGTTCACAGGAGCCTTTAGCGTCGAATGCCATTTATCTCCGAGATGTATACAGAAGTAATAAGGAGTAAGCATACGTTGACTTGTGTATGGCTATTGTCAGAACGTGTAGAACGGAGGCAGAGCATCTCAATATCTATCTTATTATATCTCGCTGAAAATGTCCGCAGACATGTACTGGACAACTGTTCTTTCCTCCATTATTGTTCTTCCAGGCGTCCATTTAACCGTTTCATACATACCGTCTGAGTAGATGAATCCAGCCCACTGTTGACAAATCAATTCGTCTGTTACGAGTTGAACAGCTCCTAGGGTTGTGGTGTCTAGTATTATGAAGGTCGAATTAATCAGATGGATATTGTTGACGTCAACAGCCTGATAAGATGAATCAAGATGTTTAATTACAATCTTGAAAGATTTCCAACTTGTAGCAGCCAAATGCAAGTCTTCAACAGCACCCCAAGTAATTCCATCAAACGGATTAAGCGCCACAACCTTCGTCCATCTTCGACTCTCCACGTACCATATTATAACTTCACGACCTGAAAACCCCCCAATGTTTAAGTCCGACTCCGACGTGAAGGTGCACGAACTGACCGTTCCATTTGTGGAAACTCTTGATCTTATGATATGCAACTGGTTAGCATCCCATAGTGTGAGATTAAATATATCGACTGTTATACCAGATACCTCATCATCATCCATACGGACATCATGTAGCATGGATATCGTATTGCTGATCCGTACCTTTATGGGCTTTCCGTTCCGAACAGCGGCCGCCAGATAAGATTTAGAACCATTGATCCTACGACCAAACGGATCGTGTGAATAGGCAATATTCCATCCAGAGTCAATGTGCCATGACCATCTCATATTACAGAAGTTAGGTCCAGATTTGTAGCTATGGCTGATGCGATACCAGCGCAAAGCTTTGCAATAGCCATCGCTACTAGTGATTAAGCTGTACCAGAAAGACGGATGCATAAAGCGTAGGATGTTTTTGCCTGCACTGGTTACTAAAGGGACGATTATTTTAGAGTTGTCTAAAAATGTATATTGTGAATTCGTTGAATACATAGACAACACAACACGTAAATCTGAACCACTATCCAGGTTATCGCGAATATCCAAAACAGATCCACTAGTAACGGTGCCGTCGCTATCGACAGTTAGTACAGGAACGGTGTCGGCAATGCTAGCAGTTGACCATTCTATATCAGCACTAACTATGACTTGTATTTCTGTAGAAGATTTTAATTCACCCCCTACTGTTGAAATGTTTGTGTTGGTAATTTGTTTCATAACACGCATAATGGTCTGGTTTCTTCGATCGTTAAAATTTACAGAAATATGATCATACGTCTGGGCCCAGACATCTTCAGAAAAAAAACCTGTCGCTATTATAGAATAGATGGTGTCATGATCTGCTCCTCTGTCACGAATCTTGTGATCTTTGTCACGTTTAATGGCGTCAATGATGTTACTGATGCTACCATTATGAATGTCAGCAATGGTTGAGTATTGATTATGTCTTGAAACATTCTGGCAACAACCTTAAAAACAAAATGATTAACATATTTACATACCAGGAAATGTAACGGTTTATGAAATGGATGCCTTCCATGCTTACCGGACCAACTCCCCATATAGCATACAGTGTAATTGTTGTACAAATCGTAAATTAAATGACATGCCAATAAATGAAATTTAACATCCTACTGTTCTACTCCTATGCTGGGCTAATTAGAGAGAGAGAGAGAGAGAGAGAGAAATGGGGTTTAACGTCCACTCGACACAAACTAGGTCATTTCGGGACTAACATATGGTTCAACTTTATTTCAATAATTCGCTTGCGCGTAGGGGTCTTTAGCAGTGGGAGGAAACCGGAGGACCCGGAGAAAACCCACGAGGTTGGACAGGCGACCCTACTTCTTGTCACGTACAACCGGGGATTCGAAACCACGCCAGTCGACTCAATGACAGACTGTATGATACAGCGCGCGCACGCTAACCATTCAGCCATCCAACCCCCCTGGGCTAATGAAGACGGGCATACTCCATACAGTGTGCTATGAGGGAAATATTGCCCCGGCAGCTGCACTATCGCCTACTCTTATATCGAATTCCAACTGCCAAGGGATCTTTTACGTGCATTCCAATGTATACGAGCAGAATGGCGCCTTTTACTCATTTTAATACCCATTTACACTAAAATAGGAATTAATTTTTACCTACAAATACTTCAAACGTCTTTATGTATTTCTCTTATACTTAAAAAAATGTTTTAGAATTTAATTTGTCGGTGGAAAAAGTTAATATTTGTGGCTCATTAAGTCGCATCGATGTCATCCTTATCAGTGATTGTCGCGTCTTAGCGAATATTTACTGTGGATCAGTGTGACAGACTAGGTCAAGCAGGGACTAACATATGGGTCAATTTTATTTCAATAATTTGCTTGCTCCTTGGTGTCTTTATTAGTGGGAGGAAACCGGATGATCCGGGGAAAACCCACGAGGCTGGACAGGCGACCCTACTCCTTGTCACGTACAACCGGAGACTCGAAACCACGCCAGTTGACTCAATGACAGACCTTAGGTACAGCGCGCACACGCTAACCATTCGGCCATCCATCCCCACCCCCCACACATTCAAAAGAATGAACCTTATTGCAATTCAGAATCCTTGTCCGTCCGTGTAAACATACGGGTAAACATCTGAACTTTCTTGAACTGGCGCATAAGTGTTGCCTAGAAGCGCTGATCTATTAGTGTTGCTGTTACATCAAGGGAGGGGGGTGCGGCCGAATGGTTAGCACGTGCGCTGTATCATAAGGTCTGTCATTTAGTCAATTGGCGTGGTTTCGAATCCCCGGTTGTACGTGACGAGGAGTAGGGTCGCCTGTCCAATCCCTTAAGTTTTATCCGGGTCCTCCGGTTTCCTCCCACTGCTAAAGACCCTACGCGCAAGCGAATTATTGAAATAATATTAAACCAAATGTTAGTCCCGAAATGACCTAGTCTGTGTCGAATGGACGTTAAACCAAATCTCTCTCTTTCTCTCTCTCTCTATATATATATGAAGCGAAATCCCGAAGACAATCATCCGACCTGATTGACCAACCATCTTTTGTTTCCATTTCAGGCATCAACAACCACCTGAAGGTTCTGGATTTTCCAGGGAATATCGATGCGGTGATTGATGCCTACGAACACGCCATTACTGCCAGATATCCGAAATATAGATATCTTTTCGGGAACGATGCCAAATACTTTTACAGATTTTTATGGACTGTTCCAGAATGGATGTCTGATTTTATTTTGTGCTACAGTTTTCCTCGGCCTGCAGGAATCAAATAAGCGTTACTTCAGCTGCGCCCGTTGCGTCAGCCTTCAATCGCTCTACTGTGTCATTTATGAAGATCATCGCGAAATCTTGTATGTTGTCAGCTAATACCAGTGCCAGTGATGAAGAACCATTATCTAAGTATGTAAGACAAGAAAGGGGGGTTGCATGTTAGTCCCGAAATGACCTAGTTTGTGTCGGGTGGACGTTAAACCAAATCTCTCTCCCTCTCTCTCTCCCCCTCTCTCTCTCTCTCTCTCTCTGTAAGTAAATAATAATATATGTTAGTCCCGAAATCACCTAGTTTGTGTCGGGTGGACGTTAAACCAAATCTCTCTCCCTCTCTCTCTCTCTCTCTCTGTAAGTAAATAATATATAGTTTGTGTCGGGTGGACGACTGGACGTTAAATCTCTCTCTCCCCCGTCTCTCTCTCTCTCTCTCTCTCTCTCTCTTTCTGTTACATCAATGAATTAAAGAGTACTTACTTGGAACAACCAAGTTACACTCGGGTCCTGAAAAACCTACAGGACATTGACACATACCATTGTAAAACATCCCACCATTTAAACACCTTTGCTGAAATGTTTTTATTGGACATATATTGATACATTAGTCTAATTGTTAAAGGTGGGGATCACGTGGCTAAGTGGTTAAGACGCTGGCTCGCTAGCCTGGAGGTCGGGTGTTCGATCCCTGCATTGGCCGAGAAAGTTCATCCTTGTCAGTGATGCAGGACGGAGGGTCTGACAAGGACAGCTGTCTAGTCTTTCGAATGAGACAAAAAAACCGAGGTCCCGTATACATATTGGCGTGCACGTAAAAGATCCCTTGGCAGTTGGAATTCAATATAAGAGTAGGCCGTAGCGCCGCTTCCCTCATAGCACACTGTATGGCGTATGCCCGTCTTCATTAGCCAAGTTTAGGAGCAGAACAGTAGGACGTTAAACCCCATTCCATTTCACTTTAATTGGAGAGGTGGTTGAAAAGTAGTCTCTTTCATCCCAGAAATATATTCTACGAATATTAGTCTGGGTGCATTGTCAACGGTCCCAGACCCTCCGTACGTTGACGACTAGGAGGTTATGGATGACCGAGACTAGTTGGACCGGGATTTTAGCAACTGAACCTATTGGATAAATTTGTGAGTCGGGGTCATTCTTGCACAAAACTGGACATATGATAATCTGGACGGTGTCGATTATTTGGAAGCGTTGGCCCAATCAATGGGTTTCACGTAGTTGCTTAGGACTCGAATAAAGCCCGTTGTCTATTAATAATTATTATTGAAACGGACAATTTGGCATAGAATGAATGAATGAAATGTTGTTTAATGACACACCAGCTCCAACGGGGCTATATTGCGCCAAATATATGGTGCGGTTTCTCGAGAGAAACTAGAAACAAATAATCACAATATTATACATAAATAAAAACAAATATCACAGTAAAAATCTGGCATAGTGATGCAAATCTGTATCGCATATAATGGACAAGTGTACACGGAGAAGTATATATTGGACACAATAAAGGGCATTGTGCTACGCCATTCACGAGTTCGTTTAGATCTTAATGTTTTGTCAGTTGGGTAGAAATTGATCCCGTGTACATATTTACGTACACGTAAAAGATCCCTCGAGGACAGGCGACCCCACTCCTTGTCATGTACAAGCTGAGAATCGAATCCAAGCCACTTGACCCATTGACAGACCTTCGATTTCACGCGCACCCGACCTCCAGGCTAGCGAGCCAGCGTCTTACCCACTTAGCCACCGTGATCCCCTACATGAATATACGATCTACGGACGGATGAAAGTGGGCGTATAATATCTACAAAGTGTTTATGTACATACCCGTATAATAAGCTTACATTCACCAGTTGTAGAATTTCCAACAGGAACATGATTCAGTGCATTCCCTTTAATATGAAAACATTGTCGTATTTCACTGGCCTTACACACCACCGCTGCCTCGCATTCGTAATTTTGTAAACACGTTGAAACACAAAATAATGTACGTGCGTGTTTAAACCAAGAAATAATTTGATACGACACCGAATCGACATCAAAATCTCGCAGCTTTAAAACATTTAAGTTAAAATGTTCAATCGAGTTACTAGCAGAAAAGCTGAAAATACTGTACAAATAAATAAGTTTAAAACTGAACATGCTGACGGGTTTCTTTATCTAGTATACACACTGGCTCTTGCTTTCTGAATAATCGAATACCTTTGCTGTTAATATATATTCTGAGATGTTATAAATATTTTACCAATTTCATATTGATCTGTGAAATCTCCAGGCTTGGCGCCTCAATATGGTGGAAATGATTGTCTTAGATAATTATTGCGTAATAAGCAAACATTTGTTAGCTAAATATGCAAATTTTCATGTGGGAAGTCGTACGAGATGATTGGTTTCCATACTTCAAAACTGACATATATGTGAGACTTCGTATCCGATATTTAGTTTCAAGATTTATGTGGGATCTCGTATCAGATGTTTAGTTTCAAGACTAGCAGTAGGAAGAGGACCCGGAGAAATCCTACGAGGTTGGACAGGCGACCCTACTCCTTGTCACGTACAACCGGGGAATCGAAAAAACGGGGGGCGCTATTATCGCGGTGTGTTATTTCTTAAATTCCTATTTTCGAGTTGATTTTGGCTTGTATACCGTTTTGTCGCCTCACATTTTGTCGTAACTTCTACTTTTCGACTTTTTGACTTTCGTGTTCTGAAGAGGCGAAAAGTAGAAATCATGAATGGTAGTTATAGGCTTCCATAAAGTTGTCACTGTTTGTAATTTTGACAAGATGTGTGCATTGTGGTATATTCGAGAATTTGCCGTTTTTATATTAAGTTTTTAAATGGTGAACGGTTCTAATCTAGTTAAAATCTTGAGTATCCGATGCCATCGATCAAGAGTTGATTATGGTCTTGCTTTGTTAATAAAATGTCTAATTAATCATTTATATAACATTTCAGGCCTAAAGAAAGACCTGCAATAGGCGGATTTAGCTCTTGCATTATGTCTGTTTAATACGTGTATAGAGTAACACACCATTTAAAATCGCTTGACAGCATTATGAAGATTGGAATAGTTTTTTTTTCTCTCATAATATCTCAAAACCTAAATCCGACATTTTGTTGACACTTAAGACCTTTCAGAACTATGACATCGATATGTTATATTTGTTTAGATTGGCATTTTGCGAAAGAAAACTCGAAACTAAGTTTTCTCAACGTTTCCTCCATAAAAATGTGTGCTTTAATTATTTAAATTTGAATCATTCAAAGTGAGGTTTATTTCACAAAAACATCCGTAACGTTAACTGACGTTCGGTTGTAGTATCTCATATATTATACTTATGTGGATACTCGGAATATACTTTAAAGTTTGATGATGGATTATGTAACAAGGATTAAGAAATTGGCTGCTTTAAAAAAAGTTTAAAATGTAAACGTTGCATTAATTGAAGAAATTGGAAGTAGGGTTAATTCTTTTAGAAAATCAGAAAATAACGGAAATTTATGTAAATTGAGCTTTGCATGAATTATTTTCCACTCAAAACAAAGCAGGTTCTTTCTGTCAAGGACCATTAACAGAGAGAGAGAGAGAGAGAGGAAGAGAGCGAGGGGGGTATAATGTCCACTCGACACAAACTAGGTCATTTCGGGACTAACATATGGTTCACAAACTAGGTCATTTCGGGACTAACATATGGTTCAATTTTATTTTCAATAATTCGCTTGCGCGTAGGGATCTTTAGCAGTGGGAGGAAACCGGAGGACCCGGAGAAACTCACGAGATCGGACAGGTGCTCCTACTCCTTGTCAGGTACAACCACGGAATCGAAAATACGCCAGCTGATTCAATGACAGACCGTATGATACAGCGCGCACACGCTAACCATTCGGCCATCCAACAGTGGATGCAAATCGGAGTTAGGAATTGAGACCACCATTCTCCTTCATCCATCAATGGTGACAGGTTGTTGTCTTAGCGCATAAAAGTACCCGGAGTAATATTTTAAAATAATAATTATATATCAATACATATAGGAAATATATAATGACGGCAAAATAATAATTATATATCAATACATATAGGAAATATATAATGACGGCAAAATAATGATTATATATCAATACATATAGGAAATATACAATGACGGCAAAATAAACTTTTTAATAAAATTAAAGGAGCCAAGTCGCTAATATTTGGGACCTAGAAGTTGACCCAAATGTGTCGCAACGCCTATAATACTGTAATCTGATTGTATAGAAATACGACATGAGTCTCAATCGAATAGCAATTTCTAGCGTCTGGTTATTCCAGTCTACTGCGCCATAAGATATGGCGTCAGAGCTTGACATGAGTTGTGGAATGTGCCTAGCCTCGTTCTTTCTGGTCACTTGTTACAAATGACGCTGAAACGCACAATACACGGTTCGTATACCAATGGTAAAATGTTTATTTTGTCTTAATTATTCGATATCAGAAGCCAGCTTTTTCCTGGTAAGATCACAGCATCAATGTTGATTTGAACTGAGAAATAATTCGTATTCACAACGTGTAGGACTTTGGATGATATTGAGTTAGAGACTTAGCTACTTTAAGTTGGCTAGTTCGTACAACTGAGAATTGTTTTTTTGATTGTAGCCCAATTAAAAAATATGTTTTTGGATCTTGCTCACTGGCATTGCTAGCTTTAGTAAATCATTTAACATTTCTTTAACAATCATTCTTAAATATAGTAAATCTACACAATTAAAAACATATGTATTAAATCTTCAGTTTCGTCCTAAAACACTGGGCAAATGTCATCTAATGTTTTATTTATCTTAAATAATTTTGATTTAGTCCAAATAATGTTGTGTACAACTTTATAATCACATGTTGTCATTTGCGGGTCTTTAAGACTTAAAAATACATTTTTCCATACAATATTCCAATTTATATTTATCACTATTTTCTCCACAAATACAATACATTTTGGTTCTACGAACGATTTACTAATAAGACTGTTATAACAGAACTTAGTTGTTAATTGGTCTGGTTCAATTTGTTCATTACTTATTGTAAAAATACATATTTTTTTTTCTTTTTTGAAGAAAAGTAATATGCCTGTTAATAATGTTACACCAAGTATTAGGAATATAAGATTTATAATAGCATATTGTTTTAACATTAAGTCTCTACAATACTCAGGGAAATCTGTATGAATGATATCTAATATATATATTATGGGGTGGTAGAAGTCAGGTTTTACATAATATATAATATAATATACCTTTACAATATTACACTGTTTAAATATGTGACCGCGTATATCACAATGAGTCGGTATGCACAAAATCTAATTTTGGACTAGAGACAAAATAAATGAAAATATTGATTTTGATCGAAATTGAGATTTTCACAAAAATGGGTACAAATGTAATATCTATCGACACAAAAGATCAAAATAGCAATAACAGATTTTAGAACACCTTTATTTGAACGTTTTTTAAGAGTACCGTATTCTTAAATCTGTCCTATATCTTAAAATTCTCGGCAAAATTAGTTATTTTTCTTCGATCACAGCGGGACGACCAGTCATTCCTCTTGTAGTGGTAGATTTCGTATTCTCCATTTTCCGGTGTTTTAGTATTAATTGTTTCTTGGGCAAGGTTTTCGTCATCATTTGGGGGGGTTGGATGGCTGAATGTTTAACAAGTGCGTGCTGTATCATAAAGTCTGTCATTGAGTCAACTGGTGTGGTTTCGAATCCCCGGTTGTACGTGACAAGGAGTAGGGTCGCCTGTCCAACTTCGTGGGTTTTCTCCGGGTCCTCCGGTTTCCTCTCACTGCTAAATACCCCTACGCGCAAGCGAATTATGAAAATAAAATTGAACTATATGTTAGTCCCGAAATGACCTAGTTTGTGTCGAGTGGACGTTAAACCCCATCTCTCTCTCTCTCTCATCATCATATATTTATTTTTTTGGTGTGTTATTAGAGTTCTGTAGTTGTTTCTCTTGATATAGATCTGTAGACAGATTTTGAGTTTCAGTCAATTTAGTAATATCAGTTTCTTCACCTGTCTCACATTTATACTCCCATAAATAAAGCTCTGTACACACTGCCAACATTTTCAGTAACATGTTGAGCAACATGTTGACCAGGTGCGATATCGGTGTAGAAAAGGTTCATAGTGTGTACAGTTCGGAAACATTCGGCAACATGCTGACCAGGTGCGATATCGGTGTAGAAAAGGATCATAGTGTGTACAGTTCGGAAACATTCGGCAACATGCTGACCAGGTGCGATGTTGGTGAAAAAGTTGATACTGTGTACAGTTCGGACACATTCGGCAACATGTTGACCAGTTGCAATGTTGGTGAAGAAAAAGTCATAGTGTGTACAGTTCGGAAACAATCGGTAACATGTTGACCTGGTTCGATGTTGGTGAAAAAGTTGACCGTGTGTACAGTTCGGAAACATTTGATAACATTCGACAACATGTTGTCCAAATGTTGCCGAAATAAATACAAGATCAATTTTGTTGCCGAGATGCTAATGATGTTGCCGAGTTTTTGTCCAATCAGAAATGGGCAATAAATCACATGATCTACTTGAGAGACAAGTGATGTAGATAACATTTACCAGCAAGGAATGGTTGTTAAGTTGGCCGACATGTTGTCGAACTGTTGCCGTGTGTTGAAGGGCCACATTTTTTTTGCCCAGGTGTGTTGCCAAGATGTTTCCAAAAATGTTACCAAAATTTTTGGTAGTGTGTACATAGTTTAATGCTCACATTGTATACATAAGGATTGTGTATATTGTGTGTGTGTGTGTGGTGGGGGGGTCGACAGGGCTGTACAGTCCTGAGATGTCCAGACACTCTATGTCACGGGGGGATGGGATGGCCTAGTGTTCTAGAGTGTCACGCTTCGACCTCTGGCTTGCGGTTGTGGTTTCGACCCCTGGTGTGAGCGTATGTGACTTGGAGATAGAGGCTCCTTCTCAACCTCGTGGGTTTACTCCGGGTACTCCGGTTTCCTCCCACAGGAAAGACAACTTGTCTACGATATTACCTTCGGTGGAAGCGGACGTTAAACACTAAGAACAACAACAACACTTTATGTCATAATCAGCTGTGTGTTTACAAGATATGTGGGTGTTAGTCCATTCAATAAAACTGTTTAAAAAATTTCCAGTTTATAGAAATAGGACTTTCGGATAGTAATCAAAGGGTTTAAAACATTATTATCGTTTGAAAAATATACGAATGTAGTAGTTACACAAAAATATAAAACCATGCAAGACAGAAACAATGTAAATGATGCGGCCGATCTACCTGTCCAATCTCAAATTTCAATTGACGTATTATTAACATACCCAGTTTAAAGCCAAAACAGTGTAATTCATGAAATGAAATGAAATGAAATGAAATGGGGTTTAACGTCCTACTGTTCTGCTCCTATGCTGGGCTAATGAAGACGAGCATACGCCATACAGTGTGCTATGAGGGAAATTTTGCCCGGGCAGCGGCACTATCGCCTATTCTTTTATTGAATTCCAACTGCCAAGGGATCTTTTACGTGCATTGCAATGTATACACGGGACCTCGATTTTTCGTCTCATCCGAAGGACTAGACAGCTGTCCTTGTCAGGCCCTTCGTCCTGTATCACTGACAAGGGGGAACCACGCCGGAAAATCTGGATGAACTTTCTCGGCCAATGCAGGGATCGAACAACTCCAATATATCATAATATGTAAGGTCTAGGCATTCAAAGATATTGATTTTATTATTGCCACTAGACTTTCTCCTGCTATCTTATTTTGCAAAAATCACATTCTTAAATGTCAATTACCACGACGTTTTATTGTATCCAAATAAACTAATTTTGGAATACTGATCGAGGTTGTATTTTACATACACTAAGCAAAAGTTTCCAGCGTGTCTAACAATCCAACTATTAAACATCTAGTCCATGTTCTAGATTGGTAGGAATGTGCTTGAAGGGGGTCCACACAAAATCAGGCAACGGACCTAAAAGGATTGTTGATGAAGCATCACCACTTATTTGCATCATCGTCAATGAATTTGGGAAA
The DNA here is from genome assembly GCF_932274485.2 of Patella vulgata. Lineage (NCBI taxonomy): Eukaryota > Metazoa > Mollusca > Gastropoda > Patellidae > Patella > Patella vulgata. Next base: position 63,268,575 of record NC_065885.2, on the reverse strand, counting down.
GCAAGATTCGTTAAAAAAAACAAACAATCCAAATAGGAAATTCTATCTGGATAAAATGGCGAATTAAATGCTGAAGCTTCAACTTGACCGCAGCGCCGACGAAACTGGGAGACTTAAGCTAAATAAAATTACCGTATTCCCCGTATTGATTAGATTCCGAGTGGGTACGGGAAAGCGGGTGTAGACGCGAGTGAAATACCAGGAACCACGACGTGTATGTCAATTTAATGTAATGACATTTGGGCTATACAACGCCCCTTCACCATTTGAACGTCTGACTGGGAATGTGTACTGAGTGTATTGTGGACATTATACTATATAACTAATGTTATAATCACGCTAAATGCGGTTTTCAATTCTTTATTACAAGCATTAGAATGAATAGTAGAAGACATACAACTATAAACATAGCAACATAAAATATAAATATGATTAACACACCTGGGTTTACCAACCTTTTAGAACAAAATATCCATTGTGCGTCTAGACGTTTAAAGTCAAATGGAGAGAGAGAGAGATTAACGTCCATTCAACACAAACTAGGTCATTTCGGGACTAACACATGGTTCAATAATTCGCAAGCGCGTAGGGGTCTTTAGCAGAGGACGGAAACCGGAGGACCCGGAGAAAACCCACGAAGGTTGGACAGGCGACCCTACTTCCGGTCACGTACAACCTGGGAATCGAAACCACTACCCTACTCCTTGTCACGTACAATTTGGGAATCAAAACCACGCCAAATGACTCAATGATAGACCTTATGATACAGCGCGAACGTGCTAACCATTCGGCCACCCAACCCCCCTTTCTTGTCTTAAATACTTAGATAATGGTTCTTCATCACTGGCACTGGTATTAGCTGACAACATATAAGATTTCGCGATGATCTTCATAAATGACACAGTAGAGCGATTGAAGGCTGACGCAACGGGCGCAGCTGAAGTAACGCTTATTTGATTCCTGCAGGCCGAGGAGAACTGTAGCACAAAATAAAATCAGACATCCATTCTGGAACAGTCCATAAAAATCTGTAGAAGTATTTGGCATCGTTCCCGCAAAGATATCTATATTTCGGATATCTGGCAGTTATGGCGTGTTCGTAGGCATCAATCACCGCATCGATATTCCCTGGAAAATCCAAAACCTTCAGGTGGTTGTTGATGCCTGAAATGGAAATAAAAGATGTTTGGTCAATCAGGTCGGATTGTCTTCGGGTTTTCGCTTCATAGAGAGAGAGAGAAATAGGGTTTGACGTCCACTCGACTCAGACTAGGTCATTTCGGGACTAACATTTGGTTTAATTTTATTTCAATAATTCGCTTGAGCGTAGGGGTCTTTAGCAGTGTGAGGAAACCGGAGGACCTGGAGAAAACCCACGAGGTTGGACAGGCGACCCTACTCCTTGTCACGTACAACCGGGGATCCAAAACCATGACTCAATGACAGGCCTTAGGATACAGCGCGCATGTGCTAACCATTCAGCCATTCACCCCCCCCCCCCCCTAATCGCTTCGTAGAACGCACTATGTTTATTATTAATCTCTCATATTGCCATATAGATGTGTCTTGAGTAAACAAACTCAAAAGTCCGTACGAAGAAAGGCAAAGAAGATAAATAGCAACAAACGATTTCCGTGGAATAGAGAGAGTGAAATAGGGTTTAACGTCCACTCGATAGAAAATATGTTATTTCGGGACTAACATATGGTTCAATTGTGTTTCAATAATTCACTTGCGCCTACGGGAGGCCTCGGAGAAAACCCACGAGGGTTTAGACAGGCGACCCTACTCCTTGTCACGTTCAAGCCAAGAATCGAAACCCCGCCACTTGACTCAATGATAGATCACCCCCCCCCTCCCTTACCATCAATGCAATAGATGGATGGAGAACTGGGAAATAGGTCTCGTCCTCTCATTGTACAAATGCTTCGCATTGAATTAGAAATAAATCTGTTAATTTATCGTGTTCAGGAAAAGGGGGGTAACTCCAGAACAAAAGGTTGCGGAACGCTGAATATCGGAAGGGTTCATCCTCTAATGAACTCAACGCTTCACCCCAATCAAAACAAGATCGGTTAAAAGCCGTACCCAGTATCACATTCACAAAGTTTTAGTGCAAGGGGCATTACTCTGGAACATAAGGTCGCGGAACATTGATTATCAATAAGATGCGTCCTCTCATGGCCACAATGTTGAAAATATAGCCTTTACTGCGTTCACAAGGTTTTCGGAAAAGGCAGCATAAATCTGGATAGGAAGATCTAATGTACATCAAATAGAAATTCACCAGAGAGCGTTTGATAAGTAACATATATGTTAAGATTCAGCTAAGTCGGAAAAAAACCATTGTGACCTCTAGAGGGTCCACCAAGTTTGTGCCATATGTAACATTTTGCTTAAAAGACAATGGGCCTAACTTGAGAACGGAAGGTCTGATGGGCACCAAATTCGAACTCATCAAAGATCTATCGATCCTTAACATGACCTAGGTGGACACACCCACTTGGTTCATATTTGGCGTAAAGGCAGGGGGCACTCATCAGTGATATGTATCCGATTGGTAGGATAACACCTGGATGAATGAATTAGCTCTCAATATTAATTTTGTTTTCTTCTGCAAATTAAATTCTGAAACAATTTCATCAATTATTAGAAAAATATAAAGGTTTATGAACCATAATTAGATGTTTTGTGTGAATGTGTACATAAAATAGTACGCGGAGGCATAAAATGAGTAAAAGGCGCAAAAGAACGTCACTACGCGTGACCTTAAAGGGTTGTCATCTTGTACAGTCATCTCTCTTCAATTGGTCGATTTTGTATCACGGACATGGTTGCTGATTGCTACTGGTAGATAGTCGCGCCAAGCAATTCAAAGACTATTATGTTCCGTCGATTCAACTTTTCGACCAATCTTTGCGAAATATATCTTGAGCTACAATATAATACTGGTTTTTTTTATTTGGTGAGCACTTACGTTTATTGATAAAATCCTCGCCATAATACTGTTGACATGCAGCATCCCCTTGCTTGAACGTTCTCTGATAGTTTTCCTTGATTAACGTGGGATTCGTTATATTTGTTATAAAGGCTCCGGGTTCCAAGATGATCACTTTAATGCCCTGGCAGTATACCTCGCGTCTGAATAATACAAAAAGAAAATGAAATGAAATGGGGTTTAACGTTCCAATTATCTGTATCTGCTCCGACTGGGGTAATAAGCCATACAGTGTGAAATGAAATGAAATGGGGTTTAACGTCCTACTGTTCTGCTCCTATACTGGGCTAATGAAGAAATTTTGCCCGGGCAGCGGCACTATCGCCTACTTTTATATCGAATTCCAACTGCCAGGGGATCTTTTACGTGCCTTCCAATATATACACGGGACCTCGGTTTTTCGTCTCATCCGAAGGACTAGACAGCTGTATTTGTCAGGCCCTCCGTTCTGCACCACTGACAAGGGGAAACCACGTCGGAAAATCCATACAGTGTGCTATAAGGGGATTTTTTTATCCTTACAGCGGCACTACGACCTACTCTAATATCGAAATCCAACGGCCAAGGGTCATTTACGTGCACGAAAATGTGTACACGGGACCTCGGTTTGTCGTCTCATCCGAAAGACTATACGTTTTTCCTTGCAAAACCAGTCCACCAGGGACAAGGAGGAACCACGCGGGAAAATAAAATAAAGGAAACAGTAATGTCCGTCTTACATTAATTATTGTGAGTCCATTTATTTTTCCCTGGTCTTGAGAAATGTCCTCATTTCAGATAACAAAAAATCATCCTCGACATCCCCATTGGTCTTTATGCGTTCTACTCCAATATACCCTGGGTTCATCAATGTTTATTTACGTGTTCAAATTATCTGGCTAGCCTGGAGGTCGGGTGTTCGATCCCTGCATTGGCCGAGAAAGTTCATCCAGATTTTCCGGCGTGGTTCCCCCTTGTCAGTGACGCAGGACGGAGGGCCTGACAAGGACAGCTGTCTAGTCCTTCGGATGAGACGAAAAACCGAGGTTCCGTGTATACATTAGAATGCACGTAAAAGATCCCTTGGCAGTTGAAATTCGATATAAGAGTAGGCGATGGTGACGCTGCCCGGGCAAAATTTCCCTCATAGCACACTGTATGGCGTATGCTCGTCTTCATTAGCCCAGTATAGGAGCAGAACAGTAGGACGTTAAACCCCATTTCATTTTATTTCATTTCAAATTATCCGTCAATGATCGTAGCTTGATTCTACGAACCAATCAAAAACAGTTTTAAAAACAAGTCTTAGCCTCATTGTTTACCCTCACAACAATATGGCGGCTTGCTCGCTCGGTTAGGAGAAAGTTTGCAAGAAATTTTTAAAATAAAAGAAGTGGCATGCACACCAAAAAGGTGTCCTGAAACATCTTTTCGATGGGAAAGATGTTTTTTTTATGCGAGTCAAAACAGGCATTGGCAAGTCGTTATGCTACCAAGCGTATCCTGTTATTGGTCGATAAAAATAGCATAATCATCAAAAGCGGATATATTTGAATACGTGTCTTCCCCATGTATGAAGGGGGGTTGGATGGCTGAATGGCTGAATGGTTAGCGTGCGCGCGCTGAATCATAAAGTCTGTCATTGAGTCGACTGGCGTAGTTTCGAATCCCCGGTTGTACGTGGCAAGGAGTAGGGTCGCATATTCAACCTCGTGGGTTTTCTCCGGGTCCTCCGGTTTCCTCCCACTGCTAAAGACCCCTACGCGCAAGCGAATTATGTAAATATAATGAAACTATATGTTAGTCCCGAAATGACCTAGTTTGTGTCGAGTGGACGTTAAACCTCATTTCTCTCTCTCTCTCTCCCCATGTATGAACCCAGGGGTTAGTACACTTGAACGGAATGAGCCCACTGGGGATATCGAGGGTGATCAAAAATAGGGTTAGACGGTCGAATAGATAACCTTATTATACCCCAGGTAATAAACCTTTATAATAATACGAATCGGGTTGAAACTCATGGCCACAACACCCCTAAACCATTCCACCAACCTAAACCCTGAATTATACACCGAGGAAAAGTTCTACATTCTACATTTATTTTACCTTAAGCTATCGGAGAAGGCTTCAACTCCATATTTGGTGACGCAGTATATAGGAAACCCACCCGATAAACGACCAGCAACACTGGCCATATTTACTATCCTTCCCCTTTCCCTTCTGACCAGTGGTATAAACATTTTAGTGACGTCAATTAAACCGTAGACATTAACATCCATTGCCTCCATGTAGTCTTTTCTGTTTAAACATTCTGAAGGTCCAAATGCACCCATTATACCGGCATTATTTACAACGGCCCATAGACCTATAAAAATATAAATATACTCTTCAAAAAAAGTAGGGGATATTCAGAAACAATACAAAACTGCGGAAATGCACTGCTGTTTTATTAGAGGTGACCAGTTTATGTTAATAACAGGCCAATTGGATACACATGAACATACACAGTTCATATGGGCGGCTTATCTGACTGCCCCATTTCACTCGCAGAGATACACTGTCAAAAGTGAAAATGGACGCTTTTGATTTTTGTCTAAATAATGAGTAATTGCCCCACCAATCCCCATACATTCAGAAATACGACGTGGCATGCTCCTAATCAATCGTCCAATCACGATTTGGGCCAATCTGACCCACTCCTCTTGCAGTGCCATGGCCAATTCTTGCAGTGTTGTCGGTTGACGTTGACGAACACGTCTCCCAATCAAATTAAACGTAACACACTAAAGCAAAGATACGCTAAACAGTAAATCTTATGCAAGAACCGATAGGAAAGCAAACATGGATAGATAAACCAGCACGTGGCAGTTTTCATCAACCCTTCCTTGAAGTGTCAAATTTGACAATGAACCCCTCCCACGTGTATGGCGCTATTGCGCGTCGCAAGTGCAGCTCAGTTGTTCTGTTGGGGCGATAAGTTCTTCATCTGTGAACATACTCTCAAAGCATGTCAAATGTCCATGACTATTTATCATATCGCAACCGGCATAGGTATTTGCATTTCAATATCCCCTACTTTTTTTTTGAAGAGTATATAAAAGATCATTATTACGTTAAACCCCATTTCATTTCATTTCATTTCATTTCCAAATAAGCTGAAGTTAGGGTACTACCGGATTGATTCCTTTGGGCACATTTTGGTTCTACACGCCTCGGATTATGAATTAAACTTACCTTTACTGGGAGGTAAAATTGAATTCACCTTGGTGAGTGCAGACTTGATATCATCTTCAGACGTAATATCTAATTGAAGTGTCTGAAGACGTTCCGATGACGTCTTTTTCAATTCATCTGCACCATCTTGTTTTAGACATGCAGCAATAACATGGAATCCTAAACCATCTAATCTTTTTGCTAAAATATTTCCAAAACCTGTATCACATCCAGTTATAAAGACGTACTTTTCACCATAATGCTCTACCTTTAACCTCTCCAAGAACCATTTTACAGTCCAGTAACCGACTATTAGGGTTATGATACAAAGCCACATTTTGAACAAGCTGGAACAAAATTATACATTTAATAGTAGCATACATGATACAAGACATCGTAGGGTATGCCAGCACTACTCTTTTGTTGTTCGCTTTATGTAAGAAATTGTGTCCAAAACAAGGCTGTACGATATTTACATATGTACTAGCGAATATTTGCTTCGATACACACGTATTCCTTGACATAGATAGGTAAGTATAATAGGCAACTTCTGTACGGTGGTTATTTACTAGCTGTTAACAAGCTTTGCATTTATAAAATATTCGACGCTACTGCACTTTCGTGCACTTAATAGTTTGCGAAGTCGTAGAGAGTTGAAATTATCCATACTATACATTTAATAGTAGAATACATGATACAACACATCGTGGGGTGTGCCAACACTATTCTGTTGGGGTTTTAATAGTAGCATGCGGATATGCCGACACTATTCTGTTGGGGTTTTAATAGTACCATGAGGATATGCCGACACTATTCTGTTGGGTTTTTAATAGTACCATGAGGATATGCCGACACTATTCTGTTGGGTTTATTATGTTTACCCGAAGAGGGGAAGAGAGGATCCGACGACAACCTTCGGTTTGGTCACTATCCATCTTTGTATGCAAACATCATCAAACTTACCAGAACAAACATCGCTAAACTCACCAAACACAACTGAACCAGAGCAAACATTACCAGACTTACTAAACTAAATACCACCAGAACAAACATCGCCAAACACAACTGAACCAGAACAAACATCACCAAACACAACCGCACCAGAACAGGCATCCCCAAACACAACCGAGCCAGAAGAAACATCGAAAGAGAGGAGAGAAGAGAGAGATGGGGTTTAACGTCCACTCGACACAAACTAGGTCATTTCGGGACTAACATATGGTTCAATTTTATATCCATAATTCGCTTGCGCGTAGGGGTCTTTACCAGTGAGAGGAAACCGGAGGACCCGGAGAAAACCCACGAGGTTGGACAGGCGACCCTACTCCTTGTCACGTAGAACCGGGGGAATCGAAACCACGCCAGTTGACTCAATGACAGACATTCAGCCACCCAACCCCCCAGAAGAAACATCACCAAACCTTCTAAACACAACCGAATCAGCACAAACATCACCAAATACAACCGAACCAGAACAAACATCACCAAACTTACTAAACAACCGCACCAGACCAATCTTCTAGCATGAATGTAGTGTGGTTTAACGTCCTACTGATCTGAAGACTGTAAAACGCTATGCAGGGTGTTATGGGTGACATTTTGCCCGGACAACATTAAAGCGTTCATTTACCACCAGGCACTGTTCCTTGCCAACAAAGGTTTGATAGTGTAGACCGGCCTTTATCTACGTCATTCTATCGGTCGCCGAGTACGCTAACACTAGTAATCAGTATCGATTTGATGTGCTGTTTCCTACCAGTTACTCAGCGATTTCTGACTGTATCAACATATATATTGTTCTCTTTATGTAAAAACAAATGATGCCCAAAACAACACTGTACGATATTTATATATGAACTGGCGAATATTTGCTTGATACACAGGTATTCCTTGACATAGATAGGTTAGAATAATAGGCAACTTCTGTACGGGCTGGCGGTTTATTTACTAGCTGTAAACAAGCTTTACATTTATAAAATATTCTGCGCTACTGCACTTTCGCGCACCTAGTACTTTGCGAAGCTATAGAGAGTTGAAATTATCCATACTATCCAGGGTCTGATATTATTCGGGGGGTAACACAAGCTAAGTTAACTGTCATGTAGTTTTTTCTTACCTTCCACTTCAGCTATAAATTCCAACTGAATTGAACCAGCGGCGTGCTAGCGTGTTGTATAGTGTCATGTGATTCGATTTAATGCAATGTTAACTGTCATTAACTGGCGGCGTGCAGCCGTGTTATATAACAGATAGGCAAATACAAGTACATGTAAATGTAGGTCTACCAATAAACAACAAACAGGGGTCGATGATAATATAAATATGCCACTATGGCTGTGTTGCTTGCGCTATTGCACCTTAGCACCTCTACTGGGTCCCGTGGTCATAGAGACTTGAAATAATCAGATGTTAGGTGGGTGTGCCATAAACTTACTGTTCGTTTTACCGACCATTTAGATTCTGCCGAGCGATACGTTTATCCGATAGACGCCATTTTGTTTGTTGACTATTTAGCCTCGAATAACAAGACAATAAGACGGATTCCGACACTCCGGGCTTCCCGCCTAACACCGCATTTTATGATAATAATAATTTTCGTATACTTTAAATTTTGCTCTAAGCCACCATTGTCTATAAACGACTATTAGGCGTTGACTAGTTTGATTGGCCTTTTCGTGTGAATACACCATGACTTTGATCACGGGGTACTTTTGCTCTAAAAACAACAGAGAAACTGCCTTACACAAAACAATAACAAATCAACCAGCACTAACCAACTGTTTCTTATTTCGTGAAAATTTTGCACGTAGAAACACCAAATATTTTTCTGCGTCATAAAGTCTAGTATTATCGTTCCAAAATATATCCAAAGCAGCAATAAAACTGCAGTCCTCTCCATCAAATATTAAGTATGTTTTCACTTCCAATTGTTGTTATAATGGCGATCAAGGGACATAACACAACTGATATTTTTCTAGACATTACAATGAAGGGACGTTATCGGAGGATTCGATCAGTTGGGGGTTTTCTTTTCTTTTTTTCTCTTTTTTTTTGCATAATCAAAGCAACAACACTTCATAAAGTTGCAAAATTCAATGTTGTTGGCATAACTACTGTTTTACGGGCGGATCTATAAATGAGGGGGAAATATGATAACTTATATTTTTCTGGGCATTACAATAAAGGAACATTACTAATCCTTTATCGGCGGATTCGATCAGTTGACATGTCTTTGTATAACGCTTTATTTGTATTACCATGTATTAACTGTAAAATATTACTTGCAAAAACAAATCCACAACTAAGAAGGTGATAAATATTTTATTGTTCAAAGAAGCAGTTTATTCTCTGTTCAAATATTGATATAATAGTAAAATCCAACATTTGTTGAATATATAGGTCTAATAGTAATACAGGTATGTGTTTTGTTCCAGACCAGTAAATCAAACAGAAAAACATTTCAACCATATGCAGCTTGCAGCTCAAGAAATACGAGGGTTACCGAAGAGCCAACTAGAAATGAACTACTACAAGCAAACTGTGAGGAGCTGGAAAGAAAGAAAGAAGCATTGGCTACTAAGCTCTGCGTAAGGGTTTGTTCTATACTCAATGCGACAGATATTCAATAATCTTGATCATAATAATTTGTGGATTTTTTTTGTACAATTTGGATGCGAATCCTATAATCTACTGCAATTTATTTTAGCTACATTTTTATATTAGTTCACCAGGAAAAGGTCGAAACTTTACCAGACGCCAGCACCAAAAGCATCATGAAAGAAATAATAAAAGACAATCCACAATATGCCAAAAATTTCATAATGCCAGAGTCAGTCGCACCTCAAATAATTGAAAAACCACAATTTTGTATATGCGGAAAATGCAAAGAGTTGGAAGATGACAGAATGAACATTTGTTGTAATGGTCCCAAATGTATCACATCAAATGCAACATTTGTGAATGTGAGTTTGAGGAGAGATGTTCTCGGAGTGGCAAACATCCTCAATTGGTCGTTTGTCAGTGATGCAGGACGGAGGGGCTGACAAGGTCCCGTGTACACATTGGCGTGCACGTAAAAGATCCCTTGACAGTTGGAATTCGATATAAGAGTAGGCCGTAGTGCCGCTGTCCGGGCAAAATTTCCCTCATAGCACACTGTATGGCGTATGCCCGTCTTCATTAGCCCAGTTCGGAGCAAAACAGTAGGACGTTAAACCCCATTTCATTTCATTTCATTTCAATTGGTCGTTTCGAACTAATCTTGAACCAGATTTTAGAAATAACATATTTCGAAATCAAGCCTACAGAAACTTTATATTGTGGCAACACGGCAAACTAGGTCAAGGACAACGACGACCCCTTCCATCCTATGCATGTGTGGCTATACGTGCCACGTTTCGGGATGAAAATGGTGTATATTCTGGTTATCATTCTGCTAATACAGATTCAGAATAAACAAATCTGAAGTGTACCTCATTGTTTTCTTTTTTTCATTTTTGAAAATAACTCTGACGAGTTAGTATGCTTTTGACCGGATAAATTGGGTGCGATTTCATCCAACTCTAAACTTCGTTTACCACGACAATAGCTTGATTCTGCCGCGAAGTAAAGCTCATGCATGCATTCGGTAATTAGTTCTGAAAAATACAAAAGAACACATGTACGTTTTCTATGAAACTATTTTTTGAAACTAGTCAACGTAAAGGATATTTGTTACCTGGTATATATGGATATTCTTTTTGTTCTAACGTTTCATAAGTTACCCATTGTTTTGTTTTTCTTGAAAACTGACCTCCAACAATTGGTTTACCAAGTCTATTTTTTCTGAGGTGTGTGTATTGTGATCTATGATGGCGAACTGGTTTCTAATGGTATAAGAATCGTAGGTGAATGGCAATCGTTTTGGACAATACCACAAGAGTGTATGTTGAATAAAAATTTTCAATTGCCCACGTTTGACGACATCGTGTGTAATAGGACATAGATCCCCAAAACAGCTTATACTCAATTATATGTCTGTAAAAAAAAAAACACTTTAAGATAATTGATTATAAAATTATATAATATAAAAATATTTTCAAACAGAAATCTATGTGAATGTTCTATAGGCTGTACTTGAAACCTCTAACCATTTCTTCCCCTCTGGGGTCGGTGTAATATTGCCATGTCTGCACCTATATATAAGCACGAGTAAAGTAACGATGTGGCCGGAATATAATACATGTACATTAGAATTGCTAAGATATTTCTGATTTGAAAGACATCAACTGTCAGTTTGTTTTTTCATTGTTGTAAATAAACACGCATACATTACAAAATCGTGCTTATGAAAACCACCTTTTCAAAAAAGAATACTATGTTATGCACTAATGAAATTGTCAATTAGATTCATACCTGCCAATTAGCCAATCATGTCGGTTGGTTATATGATGAAGCAAGCCAAACCATTTTCTTACTAATCTGTTTGCATCCCCTTGTGCTTTTGAACAGCAGTACCACAAGTGGTTTATTATGGGCCGTATTCATGGTATGATGTATCTGTTTTATGCCTTTTTAGCCATTTCAGCGATTCGTTTTGCTAGAGACTTTGCCTTGTGCCAGATATCAAGACTGTGGTGTATATTTCGAAATTCTGATGAGTCTAAAATAGAAAGTAACTTTCTTATTCATTTAAACATAGCAACAAATATCGTCAAAGGCTATACATTTGCAATAATTCAATCTTACCTAATATTTTTTATGATAGTTGAACTTGCATCCGAAACAAGTTCTACAATATATCTTATGCCTTTGGTCACCAGATATCGTTCCATGCGAGGACTCTTTCTTTCTACTTCTCTGGAGTCGCTTATTTCCATGTGAATAGTTTTACGGCTTTCTATTTCCATAAAAACAGCAGTTGCCTTGTTCGCGCAAAACCCAGTAACACGCTCTTTAGATTCTGGCAACGATATCTGCGTATATTTTAGGGCAAAGGCCATACATTTATAATGATTCATTCTTACATAATATATTTATCACTATGATATAGTTTTTATCAACTATTCCCCTCATTTATAGATCGGCCCCTAAAACTGTAGTTATGTCCCTTGATAGATAGAAGCAATAAAAAATACATGTAATTACATATTTTATATTCATTAGTGCTTCATTTTCTAACCTATCTGGTGAATCATATCTTACATCAACAACTTCTAAATGATGCTGTGATACCTTCCATATGTCTATTGAAAAAATGTCTGGATAGACTCCCTGAAAACCATTTGATTTTTGTAGAACTGTGATCTGCCACCAATACCAAGTCTGATGAAGGAGCACGCAGTGTGTACTGGTTCCCATGTCAACCCAGGTAAAAGTATCATCAGCTGTATCAAGATAGCAGTAACACTTTTACTGGCATAGTATTCTGTAGAAACCCGGTGGTTATCATGACCATTCTGTGAATATCAAAATCAAAATTTTTTCATGCAATAAAATGATTTTCTACTAATTTTGAAGAAATTAGCTTATAATGTGGTTGTGCCTACCTCACAGTGGTAATTATACATGCTACCAGCAGCAACCTTTTTCTTGCTTTCACGAATAGATGAGCTGTCAATCTTGCAATCACAATCCAGACAATGAGTTCTACTGATGAGATCCTTTATCTTGTTTTCGGAGACAATGAATCTTTTTACATTCGGGATATTCTTGTCTTGTAACCGCATATCGCTTCTAAAAGAGAAACTATTATTATTATTATTATTATTTTGAAACAGACATATATAATGGCTTTTCTAAAACTTTTAAGCGTGCACAACATACATATTATCATAATATTCGTGATCGGAGACATCTCCATCTATATCATCATCTATTTGGGTAAGGTATATCTGATCAGACATAATAATTTCTAGTTGGCTCTTCTGTAACCCTCGTATTTCTGGAGCTGTTTGATTTACTGGTCTGGAACAAAACACATACCTGTATTACTAATTTACTATTAGACCTATATATTCAACAAATGTTGGATTTTACTATTATATCAATATTTGAATAGAGAATAAACTGCTTCTTTGAACAATAAAATATTTATCACCTTCTTAGTTATGGATTTGTTTTTGCAAGTAATATTTTTACAGTTAATACATGGCTTCTTAGCTTTTCCACAAACGCAGCTTCCACACTTCCCTCTTCTGTCACAGGGGCAGCAAAACAGCTTGAAATGTACAAAACAGGTATGCGATGGTAAAACAATTAAAGCGTTATACAAAGACATGTCAACTGATCGAATCCGCCGATAAAGGATAAGTAATGTCCCTTTATTGTAATGCCCAGAAAAATATAAGTTATCAAATCTCTCCCTTATTTATAGATCAGTCCGTAAAACAGTAGTTATGCCAACAACATGGAAGTTTGCAACTTTATGAAGTGAAAACATACCTATCTGATATGTTGCATTGCATCCTCCGATAATGGATTGACAATGTCCCTTTATTGTAATGTCCAGAAAAATATAAGTTATGTCCCTTGATCGCCATTATAACAACAATTGGAAGTGAAAACATACTTATTTGATGGAGAGGGCTACAGTTTTATTGCTGCTTTGGATATATTTTGGAACGATAATACTAGACTTTATGACGCAGAAAAGTATTTGGTGTTTCTACTCTGTTGTGCAAAAATTTCACGAAATAAGAAACAATTGGTTGGTGCTGGTTGATTTGTTATTGTTTTGGGTAAGGTAGTTTCTCTGTTGTTTTTAAAGCAAAAGTACACCGTGGTTGACTTATTTCGTCTAATTAGTAAAATAATATATACCTGATCAGACATAATAATTGTGTAGCAATAATATTTTCTGTGGTCTGATAGTGGAAAAAATTCAATCAGTCAGGAGGTAATTGGTAGTTGACTATAAATTACCGGATGTGGACACTTCGGTTGACACGGCTAATACTGGAAGTGGGTGTGGCCTGCCTATGTGTTTGTACGCCCAAAGCGATTGCCATGTTAGTTCAAGAAATTGAAAACCAGTATGGCGGTTGTTTTGGGCGTAACCCTTTTTTTATTTAATTATTTCTGTAGTTTTATAATCGGAGTTCAGCTTTAATGTCCGGAGTGAAAGCAGAGAAGATGTTCTTCAGAAAAGATGATAGGTTACTTAATAATAATATTCTAAGGAGGGGTGAGGAATTGATAATATTTTCATATTCGTCACGCTAATTTACAAAAACTTCGTTTTCTAGATACCGAGGTATCGCTATGTCGTGTGTGTGAAATACCGTTATTTAACGTCCGCTTCCACCGAAGTGATATTTCTGACAATTACATGTTACGATGCAAGGAAATTAATTATTTACAAAGTAATAAGCGTAAAAAATTAACAGATTAGTGAATATATATATATATATATATATATATATATATATATAATTAACAAATTAGTGAACTAATTAGGGACGATGGAAATGGCGGTCTGATACCAGAACATAGGAAGAATAAACTTTTGTACTAATGGACGGACTGTTAGATTTATGGGTCGTTAACTATAATAATATAACATTTTATCAACATTATATAGATGTTGTCATGTGTACTGGGAAGGGACGATGGAAATGGCGGTCTGTTAGCTCTGAAGAACGAACTTTCGCACTAATTGACGGACTCTTAATTTTATGGGCCGTTAACTATATAAAACTGGCAAAAAGTCTGAAGAACCAATTGCCGTATTATTGGAAGGTCGTGATAACGGGTTGGTTGGCCTATGTACGGGATTTTAACATGGAAAAATGAGTTGGAAAGAGCAAAAACTTTCCGATTTGAATTAAATAACAGTCTAGTTGTACAGCAGGATGTCAATCACCCGTCGAGTATCTCCAAGCCACATACGCTCACACCAATGGTCGAAACAACGACCGGAAGGCGAGTGAGAAATGGGGTTTAACGTCCACTCGACACAAACTTGGTCATTTCGGGACTAACGTATGGTTCAATTTTATTTCATTAATTCGCTTGCGCGTAGGGGTCTTTAGCAGTGGGAGGAAACCGGAGGACCCGGAGAAAACCCACGAGGTTGGACAGGCGACCCTACTCCTTGTCACGTACAACCGATGATTCGAAACCACGCCAGTTGACTCAATGACAGGCCTTATGATACACCGCGCCCGTGCTAACCATTCAGCCATCCACCCACCCCCCCCCCCTCGACCGGAAGGCAGAGGTGACCGGCTAGCTAGAGCTCAAAACGCGACAATCTGGTTTTTTCTTGTAAACGCTAATTAAACAAAAAAGAGACAGATACCAGTCGAAAGTACAACGCGGTACCGTCGGATTACACCGAATTATCGGATGTCAACCGCGATACGGGCCCACCATGGATTGAAGGGGCCCCAAAGTCCGGTACTTTGAAAATTCGATGGAGTGTCCCATTCGCAGTCATCGGTCCGGCCATGCTCACATGCTTTTTGCGCAACTGCGATTTTTTTTGTGGGGGGCGCACAGATGTGTAACGTGTTTAATCCGGCGCTGTTAAAGTAGCTGTCATACTATTGGGTTGGGATGGCCTAGTGGTCTAGAGGTTTGTTTTTTTTTTTAAATTCTTGTTTGATTAACGGGAAAAGTATATCAAGAAAGCGTACTAAAATCCCCTTTAGCGGTAATATTTTTGATACAGAGAGGGAGATGTGGTTTAACGTCCACTCGACACAAACTAGGTCATTTCGGGACTATCATATGGCTTAATTTTATTTCAATAATTCGCTTGCGCGTAGGAGTCTTTAGCAGTGCGAGGAAACCGGGGGACCTGGAGAAAACCCACGAGGGTGGACAGACGACCCTACTCCTTGTCACGTACAACCGGGGATTCGAAATCACGCCAGTCGACTCAATGACAGACTGTATGATACAGCGCGCGCACGCTAAACATTCAGCCATCCAACCCCCCCTGGGCTAATGAAGACGGGCATACTCCATACAGTGCACGTGCTAACCATTCGGCCATCCACCCCGCCCCCCCACACACACACACACATTTTTGATACATCTCGTTGTGCTACTAGGGGGTGGGATCAAGGTAACCCATTTATATTCGGGTTTTGAACGCAGAATCTGTCAAAATGTCATATTGTTGTCGCCCCTGTCCGTCTGCACGTCCGTCCGTCAACAATTGTTTGTGAACACTCTAGAGGTCACAATTTTTAACCAATTTCAACGAAACTTGAAATATGGGTTTATCACCCTAAGATCTCGGTTCCTTTCGATATTGGCATGTATCGGACTGTAACTTCCTGGATTATTTGATTGTGCGAAAAATCACGTTTTTAGCTTGTGAACACTGTAAAGGTCACAATTTTTATCCGATTTGGTTTACACTTGAAATATATGTTTATAACCCAAAGATCTCAGTTCCTTTCGATATTCGCGCATATTGGACCGTAACTTCCTGAATTATGGCCCCTGATGTACGAAAAATCGCGTTTTTAGCTTGTGTGCCCTATAGAGGTCACAATTTTTATCCGATTTAAAAAACCGTTTTAGTATATCACCGTTAGACCCTAAGGATGGCTGAGTGCGAATTTCGTGAAAATCGTACCAAACCTGACTGACAAAATGGCCGCCCATCGTCCTCAAATAGCGTAAAAATATGGTATATCAAGGTTGTGGACCCTATAGAGGTCACAATTTTCTTCTTAGTTTGATGAAACTTGAAATATAAATTTATAACCCAAAGATCTTGGTTCCTTTCGATATTCGCGCATATTGGATTGTAACTTCCCGAATTATGGCCCCTGATTTTACGAAGAATCGCGTTTTTAGCTTGAGGTCCCTATAGAGGTCACAATTATTATCCGATTTAAAAAATCGTTTGAATATATCACCTTTACACCCTAAGTATGGTTGAGTTCGAATTTCGTGAACATCGGATCAAAACTGACTGACAAAATGTCCGCCCCTCGTACTCAAGTGGCGTAAAAATATGGTATATCAAGATTGTGGACCCTCTAGAGGTGACAATTGTTCTTCTGATTTTGATGAAACTTGAAATATAAGTTTATAACCCAAACATCCTGGTTTCTTTCGATATTTGCGCATATCGGATTGTAACTTCCTGAATTATGGCCCCTGATTGTACGAAAAATCGTTTTTTTGTTTAGCTTGTTCTCTATCTCTTGCAAAATGTGGGCGTATCCTGCCTGGCAGCCGCTGTTTTTTATAGTCAACAGACCATGTAGGGAAACTATACAAATGATTGATTATTGCCCTTTTGTATCTAAACAAAAAAATGAAATAAAAGCAATTGGCACGTCCAACCCTACAGGATTCGATCCATAACATCACGTTGTGCCATTTAAATATTTTAACCATAAGGTCATAGGGTTGTTAGCTCTTTTTTCACATTTTCCTAATGAAATCGAAAGAATTGTTCTTTTGTATAATCCTTTAAAATATCAACCTGTATTGTGCATGAGCCAGAGTGTTTGCCGACTCTCTCTGGAACACCCGATAACACTTCTCATTAACTAAACTACTTCACAGAGCTTTAAGACTGGTAACAAGCTTTTATGTTAAAGAACAGAAACACAGCATGTCCCACAAGGCTTTTAATTTAAATCGGAACAAACTGAAATGATGTACTTTTGCTACGGTTTAGAATGTTTTTACATCTCACACGCTATTTATCTGACATACATCTGAGAGAGGGAGAGAGAGAGAGGTGGAGGTAACGTCGTCTAGACAATTTCAATAATTCCCTTGTGCGTAGGGATCTTTAAAGACAATCGATCCACAGTGAATAGACCATCGAAACAAGGGCCAAAATTATTTTTAGTTTTTCTCTCCCTTTCCCCCCTTCCGCATGGCGATCTTTGTTGACTTTTGGAGGTAGAGTCAAAGAAAAGGGTTTCAAGATACATTTTCGACCGGGTTTTGGTGAATATTCGTGATTGTGAATCGACAGATGTTAGATTACCTGACATTACGAATTGTTGAGAAAATAAAGCCAAATCGACAGCAGGTAAAATCTAGGCTTCAACAGGCATTGCATTTCTGCCGTTTTTTTATATTTATATTGTTTAGTTCGGTGTGGTGTATGCATATATATACACGGATAGAAGGTCCAGATTCCTGTTGTACTATATACTGAAAAAGTGCAAAATATACAGAAAAAAACTCCGAAAAAAAAAAATACCGAAAAACGTTTTTGTTACTAATTACCGAATTTTTTTTTAAAAAAACGTAAATACCGAAAAAAAACTACACTAATTACCGAAAAAACACTAGGCCACACATACAATTTGTTAGGTTGGTTATCGGTCAGACTAGGCCACACATAAAAATTGTGGGGACCTTTAGGTCACGTATGAACATGGTTGACATTCTAGGCCTGTAATGGGTCACGCTAGGCACTGTAGGTGGTTCATGTGTCACGCTAGGCGAATTACAAAAATTGTGGGAGCACTCTAGGTGGGCCATGGGTTCGGGTTTACACCATTCAGCACGGCATTTGTGCTTTTAGTGTACCGTATACCGATAAATGTACGACCCATTGCCCTATTTCGTCCAAGGTACGAAATATTCATTCGCGTTGACCGTTATGGTTTAGCTTCTCTAACCGTCGGATTAAACTGTTTAGCTTCTCTAACTGTTGTACTAAACTGTCTACAACGTGGTGTTGAGTTAAATGAGTCGGGGAGTTTTCGATGCCGTTATCGTCAATCTCCATGTCCTGTTCTGCTTCTGTGGAACATCCCTCAACATAATATTGTTTATGACATCGGTAGTTATTACACCGGGAAGCATAAGTGATGTTAAAATCTTGCATCAACTGTGTGAACTGATCTAATAACAGGTGGACTTCCATAACGTTAGATATAATTGTAGATTCGTTTTCATTAATCGTTTCACTTAAAGATGATAGTGGATTGAAATGTGTAGAAAATTAAAAAAAATACTCTTCTGTTTTCTAAATATCTTTCGTACGCTTAGATGTGTGTGGTTTAAATAGTTTGCTAAGATCTGTTCACTTGAGTGGTTTGATGACTGAATGACAATTTAAGAAATGAACTCCTATTTATACGATTTTTAATGACCGCGGGTCTCGAGTAGGGTCACTGGGACGCACTTCCTCGTCTCTGCCTAATTCGCTCAGTCCCGTCCGACTGCCGAAAGAGACGCGGACGAGGCGTGCAAAAGTAGGTTTCGAGTCGATTTTTTCGGTTTCCACGGCTTTTCATCTCTTCGCGTCCCTTCTGGCCAGGGACCCTCGTTCCTCCAAATTTCGTCAAGTTCCGTCAGCATGGCCTCGGCACGGTTTCTCTTCTATCGGTACGTTTTCACGACCCTTCTCGCGGAAGGCGCTCTGCCACGCGAGACGGGCACGTTCAAAGATTCCCGGTCGTCAGGACCGGGCTGCCGTCCAACTGATTTTCACACGAAGAAAAGAGACACTGTCATTGCGGACCGTCGTGTTCATGGTGTCGAGTTTTTAGTATCCGCTGTGTTGATCACATCAGTATTCATGTTAGTCCCCTTAAATGACAGAGATGGCGTATCATTTCTATCTAACAAATCTACTGTGAGCACAAGAAGAGGCCACGCTCGGAGATTTGTAGACGGAGGTTCTAACATAATCTACACATCTGGTGACGGTTATAATAACAGGTCTTCTTGTGGCGAATACGTTGATGACAAACCTGATGCATCCTATTTCTTAAATGTTTACCTTTCTCTCATTTCTTCAAACATTAAAACAAAATATTAATATTTCTTTAAAACAAAATTTTAATATTTTTTTTTTAAACAAAATTTTAATATTTTTTTTTTAAACAAAATTTTAATATTTTTTTTTTAAAACAAAATTTTAATATTTTTTTAAACAAATTATAATATCTTTTTAAAAACATTTTCGATCTAGTTATCGTCCATCTCCACTTCTTCGTCGTTAAGGTTTAGCTTCTCTAACTGTTGTACTAAACTGTCTACATCGTGGTGTTGAGTTAAATCAGTCGGGGAGTTTTCGATGCCGTTATCGTCAATCTCCATGCCCTCTACATAATTAAGGTTTATCTTCCATCCACTGAAGTCCAATGTAACCAATACTACATGTTCTATTATAATATGCATGCCTGCGTCTGTGGAATATGGAAGCCTATTGCGGCCATTTCAGAATCTCGTCTTCTCGCGGCGAGAAGTCGAGGGCGAGGGAGCGAGAACGCGAGGGAGCGAGAAGTCGAGGGCGAGGGAGCGAGAGAGCGAGAACGCGAGGAAACAGGGCGAGAATACGAGGATCTCGCCCCGAGAACACGAGATTACTTTCACCTCGACTTCTCGTCCCTCGACTTCTCGCTCCCTCGTGTTCTCGCCTTTGAAAAACCTCGTGTTCTCGCTCCCTTGCCCTCGACTTCTCGCCCTCGACTTCTCGCTCCCTCGTGTCCTCGCCTTTGAAAAACCTCGACTTCTCGCTCCCTCGCTCCCTCGACTTTGGGTCAATCTCGTCCTCTCGTGTTCTCGCTCCCTCGCTTCGTCACAATCTCGTCTTCTCGTGTTCTCGCCTCGGAAGTGCAAGTATTAATTTTCGTGCGCAACAAAAAATCTTTCAACAATATCTATCAAAATGCAAATTTCATTTGATCAATTTCGGCATATGAAATTTACGTTTGTCCAGATTTTTGAATAACTATTTGTTACACACGAAATTAACTAATTATAGGATAAAAAAATTTGAAAAAAAGGAAAGTTTTGAGAGTAATTATTAAACAATGCATCTTGGTCGTATAGTCGGAAGTATAAACAATTAAAATGGCGAATTTATATACATCAATGGACATGGTTCGGAATGGGGTTCATCCAACACGTAGGCCTACATTTTTGTCACTGGTTATAAAGTCGCAAAACTTGTATTTTAATTGTTTAATCTCATTTTTATATTAATCATGTTTTACATTTTAGTCAAAACGTGTGTTTTTGAGCCACGAGCAGACATTTGATTTTTTTATCTATGCTTATTATTATTACAGGTGATGAGCTCATTCGTGAATATTTTTTTGGCGGATACACCAATATTGAAGTCTCTATATTATTATTTCTAAGACACACTATATCAATTAGGTAGGCCTTTCTTGGTGTGATTGTGTGGTATGGTGTGTGTGGTATGGTGTGTGGCATTGATTTTATGGAAATTTATAATGAATATTGAATCACAAAAGCAAAGAAATATGTTCTTCTAGAAAATGACTAAAAACATGTATTTTCGTTTGTTTATTATTAATTCAGTGAAAGGCAAATAAGAAGAATTCTTAAAAAATATGGTCATAGGCGAAGAGGTGGAAATGACGAAGAGTCTATAACAGCTGCTATAAGAGTAGGTGTGAAGCCTACGTAATAGGCTAAATTTTCCCTCCGAAACCTTACATATCTTGTGAAGAAATGACCCCGGTTTACAGAAAGTGGGAATAACGAGAATCAACAGCAATATCCCACACCCCACGGTACAGTCTGTAGTTACTGTTATATAATCACTAGGGTCGTATTAAGGGTAGGGGAGAGCGGAGCACAGTGGGCATGATTTCTTTTTTTTAGTAAATTGACCAGAAGTGAAATCCTACAGAGAATCAAACTATGTACTCAGTTGAAGCCAGTCATATGTTTGATTTAATAGTGCTGTTAAAAAGTTAATAAATTGAAACTATTTCTGTGTAGATCATTGTAAAACCAAAATTTTTTTTGACCCAATGTGCCCCATATGGTGGGGTACACTGGGTCACACTATGGGACACAGTTGGCCATCAAGTATGTTTCTTAAAAAAAAATGCATAGAAAACACACTGAATTGACTGAAATTCATAAGGACTGTAAAAACTAATCTTTTAGTTCAAAATATGAATTTGTTTTAAGACTTGAACACAGATGCACATCTGAAAATTAAAAAATCCCAACATAACATTGAATAAAAAATTCTTTAACAGAAGAAAAAAAAATCCTTTATGCGAAAAATTCCTATGAATTGTAAGTCAGTAACGATTCGTATCCTAGGTCCAATATTTCTTTAAAAACAGCTCAAATACCCAGATTCTTTCTAAAATGGACAGATGATATTTAGCTAAACTCGAAATGCTTATGCCCAGTGTGCCGCTCTGAAGTGTGTCCCACTGTGCCCCGTCATCAACCATGACAGAAAATCGAAAATGACAGGAAGACATGTGATAGTATTATGAAACAAAATATTTCTAATGAGAGTCAATCACTGTCTCCTTCACCTGGAATATCAAGTTTGTGGGCTCTAACAAAATCTGGAGTAGCCAAGCAGTTTAACCAGTCCACTAAAAATTCACTTTTGCGTCACAAAAACGGTTAATGGCTGATAAATATCAATGAGTTTACATGAATTTATTGAATTTAGGAGGACAAATGGGGGCTATAAAGGGCAATTCCTCAGTGATGTCACAATTGAATTTTGCCAAAACAGTGTAAAATTACAAAGCCTGGCTTACTGTGCCCCATAGCCCCGCTCTCCCCTACTTTAGACTTATGGTCGCTTACTGAAGAAGTACCCAATTTTGGGAACAAAATGACAATACATAGTCATAAGACAGTTATTATGTAGCACGTTGCGTTTTTCGATGGCTTTTGCAATGAAAATATTAACAACAGAGTTTTTAGACAATGATTGAGATATCCATGGCGATTTTAGTTGTGTCAGATAGCTAAGACTATTCAACATTTGCTGATATTTTCAATGGTATCTTTAGAAAATTTAGTCGACCCCCAGCCAGATCTGTAGGCCTAAATATTTTTAAAGGGCTTGCGTTATAGCCTTATTAGCCTAATGGTTAACCCTGCCTTGATAATGACCAATGCTTTAGATATAGGCTTCTAAATCCAACGGGGGGGGGGGGGTTGGGATGGCCTAGTGGTCTAGAGTGCCGCGCTTCGACCTCTAGCTGGCCGGTCACCTCTGGCTTGCGGCTGTGGTTTCGATCCCTGGTGTGAGCGTATGTGGCATGGAGATAGGGGCGCCTTCTCAACCTCGTTGGTTTCCTCCGGGCACTCCGGTTTCCTCCCAATGCTAAAGACCCCTACGCGCAAGCGAATTATTGAAATTAAATTGAAACCATATGTTAGTCCTGAAATGACCTAGTTTGTGTCGAGTGGACGTTAAACCCCATTTCTCTCTCTCTCTAAATCCAACCACTTTAATGGTTTGGCATGGAAATGAAAAAAAAATTCTTTTATTTCAGGAGGAATTGACTGGAAGTGGACGGTGCCTTGGTTACAGGGCTTTAGCGAAAAGACTCCTGTCAAAACATGGCCTACGTGTTGCTAGGTATTTCTATCATGTTCTGCAATGCAACTGCGTGTTAATGAAACTTGGCATTCTTGAACTTAGTAGTGTCTTAATCATAAAATGAAGGTCAAGCAGAGTTAGGCAATTTCATCGAAAGTTGATTACATTTGTCGCAAACATTTGAAAGCAGCCTCACCCCTACAGATTTGAACTGATAACAATAACACTTGGTATACATGTCCTCAAACGAAAATAAATTTAAATGTTAAACTATTTAACTTTTACATTCCAGTGTATAACTTGTTTCGCAACTTCCTGGACAGCATAGTACTTAAAAGCTTGACCACATTGCCAGCTCTAGTTAGTATCACCAGGAAACAATTCAGTAAGCATGTGATTCAGGTAGTCCCTGACAATTCACGGCTGCTTTTGAAAGAGTGGAGGGATATGTGCCCCGCCCCCTCCCCGCACCACTACACACACACACACAAAAAGTCCTTTATGATAGCATTTACTTACATCGGTGCATACATTGTTTCTTGTGTGTGTGTGAAATAGCTTTATTTAAAGTGATATTGCAGACAATTACATGTTATATTATGAAAAATGAAATATTTCTGAGTGGAATGTGGAAGGATTGATAAAATATCTATTTTGTTTCTATTAATACGCTTGTATTACTTACAGGGACAAGGTTTACACTTTATTAAAGTTAATGGACCCCGAAGGGGTGAACCTTCGCAAGAAACACCAACTGTCAAGGAGAATATATGTCAACAAAGGTCCAAACTATTTAATCCACATAGATGGGTATGACAAGTTGAAGGCCTATGGCTTTGCAATACATGGTGGAATATGTGGGTAAGAAAAACTGTATTATAATATGACTTCTTTGATAGGCACTTATAGTTATGGAACATATTAACACAAGGTACAATTTTATGGATGCTTAGTATTAAACTCAATAATTATGATTCCATGAAATTGTAGCTAGTGTTATTATGATATGCCCTTTTATCCTAATGAAACCACCTGCCAGAATTAAATAAAGTTTACTTAATAGATTATTATTAGTTTTTATTTTAATGTTATATTTCTGTGTCCTCAGATTTCCTCGCACTGCTAAAGATCTCTCCGCACAAGGAAATTATTGAAATGAAATTGAAAATTATTATGTTAGTCCCGAAATGATTTAGTTCTTCCTATTTTCTCCAACAGTGACAAATCTGTCACGTTTTTTACATATTGTTTCTAGATGAAGACTATTATAATTGAAATGAAATGGGATTTCACATCATAATGCTATGCACGGACTGGGCTAATAATGACAAAAAACTACAATGAATACAATAGTATAAAATGTTGCTATGAAATTAAATAAATGTTGTATACAATAATTAACCGGTTTAATACTATATTATACATAAAAGTGAATGAAATTCAATGTTTACTATTTTGCTTTATACATGAATATCACAGGTCAAATTATTGAAATAAATAATGCAAATAGATTATGATTTGAAACATCTTGTATGTCATTGTTCTATTTGTTATATAAGACTACATGATATAAACTTTTTGATAAGCCTCTTTTATCATATTTTGAACCAACCAATGGAATAAAGAGCAAAGACCTAGAATATATTGTAAATATAATCAGGTTTTTGATCAACTGATCAAAGGAAAATATTGCGAATAAATTTGTTGTACTGCTATTGTAAAGAAATCATCATTGTTTTATTTGATATTTAGAATACACATAATCGTGTATATATTTGAAGTTAAGAGCAATTATGATTAGTGATACCTGTATGACCAACTCTCAAAAGATAATCTCATTAAACCAAGTACTTTTTTTCATTTGTATTAGTTGATTTATACTGAATAAAGATAACACAAACAAACAAAAATGAGTTGGCTGTGTGAACACCTCAATGACAAGTGGTATCAGATGCCTCAGAGAGAATATTCAAATGCTCCTTGTGATACGTTTGTAACACAATTATAACCTAATGTATTACACGGGAGTGGAGTGGGTGGGTCGTGGGGCTTTTCGATTGGCAGGGGACTATTAAAATGGGTAAGCAGAGATAAGCAATTTGATGAAACTTTGTGTATAGTTTCATTACATTAGTACCTTGACCATATTACCTTGACCAAGTTCGACAATGAGCATTCTCTTAGTCAGGATAAGCAAAGCAACTTGATTGGCCGGGACTTTGAATTGGTTGATGCTTTGGGGTATGATAACTTTGGTTATAATGAAGTACTGGAACATAACAACCCAGCTTTTAATTGAGCTAGAATGTTTAAACTTAGTGTAGATGTTCATCAGGTCTTGACTGAACATTTTGAGCTACAGCTTGGCAATTTCATTGGTCGATGCTTTGGGACAAGATAACCTTGATTTCTATCTGACAGAGAGTGATGGAATTTACAGTATAGTTTGATTGCTCGATACTTTTGAAAAAAATATGAAAGTGCGATTAATTAATGTGTCATCTTTTACTTTGGGGTTTTGGCGGGAGACATCAGCCATACTGTTTGCTTGTTTAATATCCCCTATACAATATACGCTCGACCTCATTACCCGAACTGGGGTAGAAAAGTGGGATCTTTGACAATGAGGCAATGAACTTGTACATTCTTTTGCAGCTGCACAAGAGGGAACATCAACGCCGGATTAACCATGGTGGTGGGGAGGGGGGCTGATACCGACCGTGAAGCCCCGCAAGGGGGTCGGGTCAGGGGGTTCTCCCGCTAAGAAATTTTAATTGGAGGCCGAAAACGTGATTTCATGGCATTTCAGGCACTTGTGTCGGAGCCATTTAGAAGTACCTCCCCCAGAAAAATAAAATTCTGCCACAAAATTAGCCACAATCCATGCGGGTGCTGTGAAATTTCTAGAGGAGGGAGCTGGAACCCATGAGCCCGTTAAATTCGCCACTGTAAATGAGCAGAGCTACATCAAACCTAATTTTGAGTCCCTCAGTAATAAATAACTTGATTCAAAATCGTATTATAGCCCCAACGACGATTTGATGAATGGAGACCGTAACGTTACGACAAAGTCTAACACTGTAAGTACCAAATAGTCATACGAGATATGTGCATCTCATCAAATTCAGCTTATACCATACCCACAATAATGTTACGGAGTCAGTGAGTTCAAGTTAGACAATACGCTGACCTTCCACTGACCATGCTTATAATATAAAATCTGTCAATGACAGCTGATTCATTGTTTAGTTTTTTATATGATATATTTAATATCAATAATATATGTATATGCATGCTTTATTTTACTTTACACGACCTCTAAAAATGCCCCAAATCGTAAAAATACGACTTTATGGATTTCGATCTCCTTTTTTCGGCTACCCCGGACATTTTCAAAAAATGATACAATGATTTCACACAACAGGCCAGCTATTAGCCTCTCGCTTGACAAGAGTTTCATCGCCCTCCATTCATTATAACCAATGTCATCGTGCCCTAAAGAATCAACAAATCAGCTTGCTTATCTCTGCTTACCCTAGGCAAAAAATGCTCATCTTTGAACTCAATCATGACATTGACCTAGTGAACGCCTACACCAAGTTTGAACATTCTAGCTTAATTAGAAGGAGAGTTCTTGTGTTCCAAAGTCCCGGCCCTTCAAATTGCTTCTATTTTTCATTTTCAATTCAAAATGGTGACCATCACGTGACCGAAATCAAAATTCTGATCCGATAGATTTTTAGGCATTCCTTCCAGGATTCCGAAAATATGACGCCCGAGTCTGTAAGTAAAATAGCAAAAAAGCCTTTTTGATTTTTCACGTTTAAAGATGGTGGCACTTCCGGTTCGATCGACAAACTCCATATTTTGTGTACGAATCAGTAATTACTTGTCTAGTATCGAATTTTTTTTTTAGGTCATTCTGACCTATATTTCGACGATTTTTTTGAAAACTTTGATCCTTAATTTCACCAAGGGGAGATAATTTAGAAAATTTCCAAGGACATCATTGAAGTCGCATTGGCAAGATCTACTAACATTCTAAATTTCACGAAAATCGCACAACTATTAAAGAAGTTGTCAAATTGGTAATAACTTCCGGTTCGAAATGACAGCGACGAATTTTCGAAATGCCAAAATCCGAAATTGCAGATTTGAAGTAAATGTTTCAAGATACTCAAAGAAAAAAGAATTAGTAAAATAGGTCAAATAGTCACAAAGTTACAGCATTGTAGGTCAAATGCATTCCTTCGTAAAATTCGGTGATTTCGGATTCGTAAAACGTTTTGAAAATATATTTAATCAACAGCCACCACCCATTTTTTGGGGGGATAGGTAAAAGTTTCAGAACGATCCTATGGTTAGATTCTGAGAAATCCGATTTGTGGACAAAACACAAAAAAAAAATAACAATAATAATCTTAACAGAAACAATTAGCTTTCATATGTAATATGAAAGCTTAATAATCCCTAGTAAAAACAATAGTCTTTCAAGGTGAAAGCCTAATAATAATCCTAATAATAACCCTAAAAAGCGACGCGTCGTGTTATAAAGTCGACTTAGCGATGTGGCTGAAATAGAATACATTAGTCTATAGCACTGTTTGTAGTTGTTCTGTGTGCTACGTTTAAAAACCATTTTCTCTGTATTCAGTATATCCTAATCAAGAAAATGCGACGTTCGGTTTATAAAATGCGTTGCCACTAATCGTAGTTCTAGGCTTCCATGCAAGAACAATTTTACAACAACTCGCCTAAAATCAGTGAACGGAATAGGGTAAATCCTATTTTTGTGTTCGTTCTAGATCACCCATGATTGCATAATTTGGGGAAAAACTTGAGTCACCTAAACATGTGACACTAGTAAGCCATTGCACGCCGCCAGATCACTTCAGTTGCATTTTATTAACCGAAGAGGAAGGTAAGAAATGACTACGTAATATAATTTAATGAGGGTTTTAAAATGGCGGGATATCGGGTAGGATTTTTTTCTTTTACTTTTCTACCTTTCGACTAGATCGCATGTTGAACCTGCTCCCCCTTGTGATATAGTATCACAGTATATAATAAAAACTGGTTGTGGTTTATTATCTCGTTTATTATAACAGTACAGAAACGTAATTATAATTCTATACTAATATAAGTAGTGGTAGCATGGGTACAGGGACGTTCACGCACATGCGCAGAAGCCCCAGCAGCGATCTACGTCATCACCATGAAATCACTGGATTTTGGTGTCGAGAGTCATCATTTAGTAGTCGTAGCATGGGTACAGGGACGTTGACACACATGCGCAGAAGCTCCAGCAGCGATCTACGTCATCACCATGAAATCACTGGATTTTGGTGTCGAGGGTCATCATTTAGTAGTGGTAGCATGGGTACAGGGACGTTGACACACATGCGTATAAGCCCCAGTAGCGATGTAAGTCATCTCCATGAAATCACTGGATTTTGGTGACGAGGCTCATCATTTAGTAGTGGTAGCATGGGTACAGGAACGTTGAAACACATGCGCAGAAACCCCAGCAGCGATGCACGTCATCACCATGACATCACTGGATTTTGGTGTCGAGGGTCATCATTATGGCAATGGTGATCACGTCAGCATCGACCATATCATCATACGTGACGTCATAGGGGATTCACCGTCGTTGTTAGGATTCACCGTCGTTGTTAGGGTGCTACCCCACATCTATATATGTGGACTATGTTAGTATGTTGAGCGCAGCTGGATTTTATGTGCACTTGTCAAATAGCGTGAGTAATAAAACATACATTTGATATCTGTATGAATTAAATTTGGAATTAACACTGGAATAACTAATGGTTATAAAAAGATCATCAACACAAAGTACAAATATTTTCACTAATTTTATTGAAACAGATATAATCGTATATACCAATAACTATTAAACAAGATATATAACCATGAACATAGTAAATCATATAAGATCCGATATACTGCATTTACACCAAAGGGTGTAACTATTATTGGGGTATAAATCCTAGGACAGTGTTAATATTACAGCATTTATTGGGTTGTAAAAGTGTAATCGATATTCATGAGTAATGAACACCAGGATAGTTGTAACTCTGAATAAGTTGTCAGTTTTATACCGTATCTTGTGTCACACAAGTGTTTGTGTACTCCAATTTAAGTGTATTTGTAAAATATGGCGTTAATTTCATTAGTAACACAACTGTAAACATATTTTAGAGTGTTTACATATTACGAATATAAGTCTTCCAGAATATTATCATGTATAATAATCTTAATCATTTTTCATAATGCAAAAATATGCTATTTCTTCGGTCTACAAAATCCCCAAAGGTTAAGATCCAGTTTGGGTCGTTTTCCATAGCTATCGGTCTTATTCCTATTTAAATTATTACAGCGGGCAAAATATTGTTCTTTAAGTAGTCGATGACATATTGATCAAAATCTACAGGTATCTTTGCTTCAGGTAGAAACAGGTTTCTCATTGAGAACGTGGACAAATTTGAATCCGGCCCTTCTAGCAGATAGCTTGTCAGTTTGTCAAAAACCATCAAACAATATAAGGCACATGTATTGTTCCCAGGTTGCTGTAGTTTTAACTGGTTCCATTCTTCAACCTCATAAAATAACTTGTCAGGGACATCTCCATTAGAATCAAAATAACAAACTTTACGTACACCATCTTGGAGGAAAACAATAAGAAGTGTACAATGGAGCATTTCGCCCTTTTCTTTCTGGTTTTTGTCAGACACAAAATGAACACCAACTTCAGGGCTTGTAATGTTTCTGCAGGCGTGGATTATGCCATCGAATAAGATCTAATTGTGTTTCTTCAAGCCCACATTTCCTATAATAATCTGCCGGCTTTTCTGCCATTTTCTTCACTATTTGAAGTAATTCTTGTCTCTGAGGTGAAATGATTACCCCGTCCTCCAGCGGTGGAGTGGTGTGGTTTAGTGTATCATGCTTTTCACGAGAATTATTTTCTTCCTGATGGAATTTACTGGTTGCTGATACATCAGGAGTGATTTCATCCTCTTCATGGCCAGGCATATCAATTATAATTTCATCCCTTTTATGGGCTGGGATATCAATTTCAATTCTATCTACATTAGAACCTTCCATTTTACCGGTGATTTTGCAAATCTTTTTTTATGTGAGCTTGCGGTGGGTATGTATCAACCAAACTTTATTTCATGACAGAAACATATTAATACTCCTTTGACTCAACGCCATGACGTCGACATTTTAGTACAACAGTTAAAAATGCTACATCTTAGCGATGAAGACGACGAGATGGATGTCCCTAGGATCTAAAACTTAAGCACACTTCTTATAAGCTATGCTATTTTGCTTCGCTCATTTCATATATTACAAATTATTCCGTAGTTACATGTACAATGATTGCGTAATATTTTTGAAGACTTGGGTCACAAAATTCTTGGAAGCGCGATACCTAATCAAGTGACACTATAAAAGTTCATTCGGAATATAGTATCACAGTATATAATAAAAGCTGGTCGTGGTTTATTATCTCGTTTATTATAACAGTACAGGAACAAAAATATAATTCTATACTAATATAAGTAGTGGTAGCATGGGCACAGGGACGTTCACGCACATGCGCAGAAGCATCAGCAGCGATCTACGTCATCACAATGACATCACTGGATTTTGGTGTCGAGGGTCATCATTCTATACTAATATAAGTAGTGGTAGCATGGGCACAGGGACGTTCACGCACATGCGCAGAAGCATCAGCAGCGATCTACGTCATCACAATGACATCACTGGATTTTGGTGTCGAGGGTCATCATTCTATACTAATATAAGTAGTGGTAGCATGGGCACAGGGACGTTCACGCACATGCGCAGAAGCATCAGCAGCGATCTACGTCATCACTGGATTTTGGTGTCGAGGGTCATCATTATGGCAATGGTGATCACGTCAGCGTCGACCATATCATCATACGTGACGTCATAGGGGATGATTCACCTTCGTTGTTAGGGTGCGACCCCACATCTATACATGGGGACTATGTTGAGCACAGCTGGATTTTATGTGCACTTGTCAAATAGCGTGAGTAATAAAACATACATTTGATATCTGTATGAATTAAATTTGGAATTAAAACTAATGGTTATAAAAAGATCATCAACACAAAGTACAAATATTTTCACTAATTTTATTGAAACAGATATAATCGTACATACCAATAACTATTAAACAAGATATATAACCATGAACATAGTTTTCCATAGCTATCGGTCTTATTCCTATTTAAATTATTACAGCGGGCAAAATATTGTTCTTTAAGTAGTCGATGACATATTGATCAAAATCTACAGGTATCTTTGCTTCAGGTAGAAACAGGTTTCTCATTGAGAACGTGGACAAATTTGAATCCGGCCCTTCTAGCAGATAGCTTGTCAGTTTGTCAAAAACCATCAAACAATATAAGGCACATGTATTGTTCCCAGGTTGCTGTAGTTTTAACTGGTTCCATTCTTCAACCTCATAAAATAACTTGTCAGGGACATCTCCATTAGAATCAAAATAACAAACTTTACGTACACCATCTTGGAGGAAAACAATAAGAAGTGTACAATGGAGCATTTCGCCCTTTTCTTTCTGGTTTTTGTCAGACACAAAATGAACACCAACTTCATAATTATGAACGTTGCGTGCTAATTCTTCCTTGAAAAGAAAGGGCTTTTAATGTTTCTGCAGGCGTGGATTATGCCATCGAATAAGATCTAATTGTGTTTCTTCAAGCCCACATTTCCTATAATAATCTGCCGGCTTTTCTGCCATTTTCTTCACTATTTGAAGTAATTCTTGTCTCTGAGGTGAAATGATTACCCCGTCCTCCAGCGGTGGAGTGGTGTGGTTTAGTGTATCATGCTTTTCACGAGAATTATTTTCTTCCTGATGGAATTTACTGGTTGCTGATACATCAGGAGTGATTTCATCCTCTTCATGGCCAGGCATATCAATTATAATTTCATCCCTTTTATGGGCTGGGATATCAATTTCAATTCTATCTACATTAGAACCTTCCATTTTACCGGTGATTTTGCAAATCTTTTTTTATGTGAGCTTGCGCTGGGTATGTATCAACCAAACTTTATTTCATGAAAGTAATAGACAGAAACATATTAATATTTCAGTGAAATTTTGTTACGGGTAAATGGCAGTAATAGATAGAAACATATTAATATTTCAGTGAAATTTTGTTACTGGTAACTGACAGTGTGTGTATAGACCATATCCCCTTTTAAGGTATCGCAGCTAGGTTGCAATAGCCCCATGTCGCCAAGGGTTAAATGGGATTCCGGCGAGAGGGGGTGAGGTTCCTCTCGCCCCACAGTTAAGGTGGTTACCTAGGGAGTCTAGTGTTAAGATGATATATCCAGCAGACAAACATCAAGGAGATAGGAATGAAGCTGAAATCTGCGAAATATCGAAAGAGGAATATCCAGTGCAGTCACCGTTAAAATCTTTTGACAACATAACGGATACCCGACAGGTTGTACAGAGAAAACGTAAAATGATACCTCGGGCAGATGGACATCTATTTGAAAGCGTTGAAACTGGTGGTGAGGAGGCTACCCGTTGTAGTTTTAAGATGGCAAATCAAGGAGATGGGAATGAACTTGAAAGATATGAAACCAAGTCATGTACAATGACTGCGTAATTGTTTTAAAGAATTGGGTCACAAAATTCTTGGAAGCGCGATACCTAATCAAGTGACACTATAAAAGTTCATTCGGAATATAGTATCACAGTATGTAATAAAAGCTGGTCGTGGTTTATTATGGGTCGTTAAATATATGATATTTCACCAACATCATATAGATGCTTTAATGGTTACTGGGAAGGGACGATGGAATTATGAGCCATCTACCAGAACGTCTGAAGAACGAACTTTTCGGACTAATGGACGGACTCTTTAATTTTATGGGTCGTTAACTATATATATAAAATTAGCACAAAAGTCCGAAGAACGAATTGCCGTATTACTGATCGTGATAACGGGTTAGTTTGTCTATGTACGGTATTTTAATATGGAAAAATGAGTTGGCAAGAGCAAAAACTTTCCGATTTGAATTAAATAACAGTCTAGTTGTACAGCAGGAGGTCAATCACCCGTTGAGTTATTTGGAAGTCACATACGTTCACACCAGTGGTCGAAACAACGACCGGAAGGCGAGAGAGAGAAATGAGGTTTAACGTCCACTCGACACAAACCTGGTCATTTCGGGACTAACATATGGTTCAATTTTATTTCAATAATTCGCTTGCGCGTAGGGGCCTTTAGCTGTGGGAGGAAACCGGATGACCCGGAGAAAACCCACGAGGTTGGACAGGCGACCCTACTCCTTGTCACGTACAACTGGGGAATCGAAACCACGCCAGTTGACTCGATGACGGGCCTTATGATACAGCGCGCACGTACTAACTATTCGGCCACCCCACCCCTCTCCTCGACCGGAAGGAAGAGGTGAGCGGCTAGGTAGAGCTCAAAACGCGACACTCTGTTTTTATACGCCCACATTTTCATATGGACGTATATTGTCGTCGCCCCTGTCCGTCCGGACGTCCGTATGACTGGACGTCCGTCCGTCCACAATTGTTTGTGGACTCTCTACAGGTCACAATACTTATCCGATTTTGACGAAACTTGTAATATAGGTTTATCGCCAAAAGATCTCGGCTGCTTTCGTTATTGGCATGTATCGGATCGAAACTTCATGGATTATGCCCCTGTTTCTACGAAAAATCACGTTTTTAGCTTGTGGACATAATCCATGAAGTTTCGATCAGCTTCATTCCTCATTCCTATCTCCTTGATGTTTGTCTTCTGGATATATCATCTTAACACTAGACTCCCTAGGTAACCACCTTAACTGTGGGGCGAGAGGACCCCTACCCCGCTCGCCGGAATCCCATTTAACCCTTGGCGACATGGGCAACGCCCCCCCCCCCTCATTCTATTTCTCGTGAAAATCAAGATACACTAAACCATACCAGTCCACCGCTGGAGGACGGGGTAATCATTTCACCTGAGAGGCAAGAATTACATAAAATCCAGCTGTGCTCAACATAGTCCCCATATATAGATGTGGGGTCGCACCCTAAAAACGAAGGTGAATCCCCTATGACGTCACGTATGATGATATGGTCGACGCTGACGTGATCACCATTGCCATAATGATGACCCTCGACACCAAAATCCAGTGATGTCATGGTGATGACGTAGATCGCTGCTGCGGCTTCTGCGCATGTGCGCGAACGTCCCTGTACCCATGCTACCACTACTATGCTACCACTACTTATATTAGTATAGAATTATAATTACGTTCCTGTTCTGTTATAATAAACGAGATAATAAACCACAACAAGTTTTTATTATATACTGTGATACTATATCACAAGGGGTAGCAGGTTCAAAATGCGATCTGTTGTTAAAAGGTAGAAAACTAAAAGAAAATATATATCCTACCCGATTCCCAATCATTTGTTAACTGTCATACAGTTATATTACTTAGTCAATTCTTACCTTCCTCTTCGATTATTAAATTCCAACTGAACTGAATACTAACAACAATTAACCCGATTGCTTTCAAAGATAGGGTTTACCCTATTCTGTTCTCTCATTTTTAGTCGAGATGCTGTAAGAATGTTATTGTTTGGAAGTCTATATTACCCTTCAGAACACGAAAGTCGGAAAAGTAGAAGTCATAACAAAATCGTTTTGTCGCGACTTGTAATTTTTGACATGCATTTTTGATTGTGAGCGTGATGATGTCGACTGTCGATTGAAATCCTATTTTTGTATTTATTCTTGTCAATGTCTTATAATATACTATTCCAAAAAAGTAGGGGATATTTGATTTTGGGGGCATAATACTAAAATATGCAAATGACTACGAAAAAAGTCACTATAGAACCTAACAGAAGAAACATTTCCAGTTAGATGTGACGCCCAAACGCACCAATAGCTACCGCATGGAATGCAGGTGATGCTTGGGATCATCATTGGGGTCCAACCCAAGATTTGCACGACTCTGACTTTGAATGTTACAGTCATTGTGACATTGAATTCCAGGGTGGAAACATCAGTTTAATTGTTTTAGTGACCAGAAAACAAATTTTGATATGCGTCGGCTTACCCAAAATGAAAGTTTACGTGCCCTTGGCATGCTACAGATCGGCACAACACAGGCGGATGTGGCGCGGACGATGAATGTTTCTCAGTCTGTCATAAGCAGGCTATGGTCCAGATACCGTGATACACAATCTGTACAGGACAGACCACGCTCAGGTCGACCAAGGGCGACAACTCAAGCCCAGGATCGATTTATCCGTACCTTGGCCTTGAGAAATCGTGTCATCACAGCAAATCAGATCAGCGCTCGTCTTCAAACAGACACAGGTGTGAGAGTGAGTGGCCAGACGATTCGGAATCGACTGCATAGGGGTTACCTTCGCGCCCGACGTCCTCGCGTGATCCCTTGTTTGAGAGATCATCACATTCAGGCAAGACGTCGTTGGTGTAGGGATCGTCAACACTGGGATAATCGACGCTGGAGCAATGTGATGTTTTCAGATGAGTCAAGGTTCACTGTTGATTTTTTGGACAGACGTAGGAGGGTGTGGCGTCGTCGAAACGAGCGCTTCCAAGACGTTAACGTCATCAGACATGATCGATTTGGGGGTGGTTCTGTTATGGTGTGGGGAGGCATCACTGTTGCTGGAAGAACGGCTTTACATGTTGTTGCAGGGCGTGTTACAGGCCAGTACTACCGGGACAACATCTTGGCAGTCCATGTTGTGCCGTTCGCACGACGTCGTGGCCGCCGTTTCATCTTCCAGGATGACAACGCAAGATGTCACAGGGCCAGGATCGTTACAGGTTACCTCCAACAACAGAACATCACCACATTACCTTGGCCAGCACTGAGTCCCGACCTCTCCCCCATCGAGCATGTCTGGGACATGCTTGGACAGAGGTTACGTCAACGTCAACAACGTCCTGCCAATGTCCAAGAACTTGCTGCTGCGTTGCAACAGGAATGGGACAATCTGGACCAAAATGACCTTAGACGTCTCATTAGGAGTATGCCACGTCGGATCAATGCTTGTTTGGCAAACAGAGGAGGATTTACCTGTTACTGACTTGGTTGTGATGCTGTGGTAACTTTGCTGTTTGACCCCGGGTATCATTTTACCCTTATAATGGTCAGTCTGTGCCTTACTTAGTCTAACGATCATTTGGAATAAATCGATGAATGTGAACTTCATTTCATTTTGTCATTTGTTTCTTCGTCAGTTTCATTAGGTGACTTTAATAACACTTAAAAATCAAATATCCCCTACTTTTTTTGAATAGTATATGTAAAGTGTATTGTGTCTAAAATTAGAAAGGGGTTTTCTTGGTCTATTTTAAACTTTTGGGTTTGCCCTATTATGATTGAATGTATTTTATCTATTCTCTCATTGTCTATTTAATTGATAATAAAGAATTCACAAACTGACACGAGTTTAGAAAATTATATATAGAATGAAACAGAAACAATTTTTGAAGGGTGAATTACTTGACTTCACGCGTAGATCGACAACTTGGTCAAGAAACCTGTAAAATGCTTGTGAATGCTAGAGCTTCTGCGCACGTCCCTGTACCCATGCTACGACTACTATAATTATTATTGAATTATAATTACGTTACTGTACTGTTATAATAAACGAGATAATAAACCACGACCAGTTTTTATTATATACTGTGATACTATATTCCGAATGAACTTTTATAGTGTCAATTTTTTAGGTATCGCGCTTCCAAGAATTTTGTGACCCAAGTCTATAAAAAAATTACGCAATCATTGTACATGTAACTACGGAATAATTTGTTTTATATGAAATGATCGAAGCAAAATAGCATAGCTTATAAGTGTGCTTAAGTTTTAGATCCTAGGGACATCCATCTCCTCTTCTTCATCGCTAAGATGTCGACGTCATGGCGTTGAGTCAAAGGAGTCGTGGTCTTCCATCCCATAAATTCTTGATATCCATCTTCTGGATTTATCATCTCCGGTCAAGAGTTTCGTTTTTCTTGTTTAATTAGCGGGAAAAGTGTATCAAGAAAACGCATTAAAATCCCCTATCAAGGTACCCCATTTATATTCGAGTTTTGAACGCAGAATCTGTCAAAAATGTCATTGGTAATCTCCGCTCGTACTTTTTTCTTTTTGTTGCCGGTGAATCTAGAAACACTTGGTAACACGTCGTATATGTTAATAGAACATGTAGGGAAACTATACAAATGATTGATTATTGCCCTTTTGTATCTAAACAAGAAAATGAAATAAAAGCAATTGGCACGTCCAACCCAACAGGATTCGATCCATAACATCACGTTGTGCCATTTAAATATCTTAACCATAGGGTCATAGGGTTGTTAGCTTTTTTTCAGTTTTTTCTAATGAAATCGAAAGAATACTTTTTTTTCTATTTAATCCCTTAGACTATCAATCTGTATTGTGCATGAACCAGAGTGTTTGCCGATTCTTTCTGGAACACATGATAACACTTCTCATTGACTAAACTATTTCACAGAGAGAGTGGGAGAGGGGTTAACGTCCACTCGACACAATCTAGGTAATTTCGGGACTAACATATGGTTCAATTTTATTTCAATAATTCGCTTGTGCGTAGGGATCTTTGGCAGTGGGATGAAACGGGGGACCCGGAGAAACCCCACGAGGGGGGTAACGTCGCTTAAACAATTTCAATAATTCCCTTGTGCGTAGGTGGTCTTTAGCGAAAATCGATCCGCAGGGAATAGACTATCGAAAGAAGGGCCAAAGTTATGTTTAGCTTTTCTCTCCCTTTCCCTTTTCCATGACGATCTTTGTTGACTTTGGGATGTAAAATCAAAGAAAAGGGTTTGAATATACCAGGTTTAGGTGAATATTCATCATTGTGAGGCGGAAGGATACGAGACTTAACAGGTGCTTAGGTTTTTCTGTGACGCCAGCGCATGGAGTCGATGACTAACGTTAACGAACGAAAATAATGTTGTTAATATTGGAAACAAGTGGCTATGGTATAGTTTTTTTGGGAGTATTTATACATATCAAAACGGCTACATTGAAGGAAAACATATCTTGGTGAATCGGCAGAGGTTTGATTTGCCTGACATTACGAATTGTTAAAAAAAACGAGCCAAATCGAGAGCAGGTAAAATCGAGGCTTCAACAGGCATTGCATTTCTGTACTTTTATATATATATATAGTTCAGTATATATATACGGATAGACGGGCAGATTCCAGTGGTACCATATACCGAAAAAAATTCAAAAAAGACAGGAAAAACACCGAAAATCTCCAAAATATACTAGAAAAAACACCGAAAAACTTTTTTGATACTAACTACCGAAAAAATCAGAAAGTACCGAAAAATAACTAAATACCCCCAAAAAAACAACCTAGACAATTTGTTAGGTTAGTTATGGGTCAGACGAGCTAGGTCACACATAAAAATTGTGTGGACGTTTAGGTAACGTATGAACATGGTTGACATTCTAGGTGTGTAATGGGTCACGCTAGGCACCCTAGGTGGGTCATGGGTCCGGCTAGGCGAATTATAAAAATTGGCGGGCCATGGGTTAGGGTTTCTCAGACGACAAGTATTCCCGTTTACACCATTCAGCACGGCATCTGTGTCTTTGGTGTACCGTATACCATTCAGCACGGCATGTGTGACTTTGGTGTACCGTATACCAAGAAAAGTACGACCCATTGCCCCATTTCGTCCAAGGTACGAAATATTCATTCTCTAACCGTCGGACTAAACTCCCTACATCGTTACGGTTTAGCTTCTCGAACTGTTATACTAAACTATCTACATCGTGACGTTGAGTCAAAGGAGTCGGGGTCTTCCGTTCACAAAATTCCAATATAACCAATACTCCATTTTCTAATATAACATGAATGCGCATAAGTGCGTCTGTGGAACATCCCTCAACATAATATTGTTTATGACATCGATGTAAATTGTCGGATTGGACCACACAATCTCGCAGCAAATGTTTGAATTGTTCTACTAAATTGTCTACAACATGATGTCGAGTCGAACTAGCCATTATTTCATGTTCTATTGTGCCACGCATCTGCAAGTATAATTCTGTTGGAAGCTCTCGACGAATATGTATCCATATAATCCTCGTTTAGACAGTCTTAAGTCCTCTAAAAACATAGAATTATATCTAAAGTAAACACCGATAAAAGTCGATTTGAAGAGCCGAAGTAAAACACGCCGCCAGATAGTTTACGCATTTGAAGTAGAAAACCCACGAGATTGGATAAGCGACTCTCAACCTTGTATGTAACGTCAAGCTTGGAATGGAAAAACGGCAGCGTTAAAGAACACTTGGTCATGGTGTCGAGTTCTTAATATCTACTGTGTTGATCACATCAGTATTCATGTTAGTCCCCTTAAATGACAGAGATGGCGAATCATTTCTATATGGAAGCGTATAGGGGTCAATAGCGCGATAAATACCGCAATATTAAGTTGGTAATATGTTAACATATTGTAATTGTTATGAAGATTTTATCTCTGAAAAGACAATTATTGCCAAGTTAATTAAATAACTCGCTATGTTGTATGTCGTCATTTCGTTTTAAATGCACACGCCGACATAACGCATGGCAATATTTCGCGAAAATGTCGACATATGCTACGGCGAAATGGAATATGTCGACAAAGCTTCAGAGTAGCAATATCTTAACGCAAACGAGCACATTTAAATCGAAATGGAGACATATAACATAGCGCGTTGCTCATTCAACTTGACAAAAATTGTCTTTTCAGAGATAAAATCATCAGAACAATCACAATTTGTTAACATATTACCAACTTAATATTGCGGTATGTATCTCGCTATTGACCCCTACACGCTTCCATATTTCTATCTAAAAAAAATCTACTGTGAGCACAAGTACAGGTCACGCTCGGAGATTTGTAGACGGAGGTTCTAACATAATCTACATATCCGGAGACATTGATAACAGGTATTCTAGTGGAGAATTGTTACCCATATCTCCTATGTTCAAACATTAAAACAAAATTTCAACATTTTTTTAAAACAAAATTTTAATATTTTTTTTCAACAAAATTTATATATTTTTTTAAAACAAAATTTTAATATTTTTTTTAAAAAAACAAAATTTTAATATTTTTTTAAAACAAAATTTTAATATTTTTAATATGTTTTTAAAACAAAATTTTAATATTTTTAATATGTTTTTAAAACAAAATTTTAAATTTTTTTTAAAACAAAATTTAAATTTTTTTTTAAAACAAAATTTTAATATTTTTTGTAAAAAAAAAAATATGCTATCTTTTAAAAACATTTTCGATCTAGTTATCGTCCATCTCCACTTCTTCATCGTTAAGGTTTAGATGCTCTAACTGTTGTACTAAACTGTCTACATCATGGTGTTGAGTTAAACAAGTCGGGAAGTTTTCGATGCCGTTATCGTCAATCTCCATGTCCTGTTCTGCTTCTTTGGAACATCCCTCAACATAATATTGTTTATGACATCGGTAGTTATTACACCGGGAAGCATAAGTGATGTTAAATTGCAAATTGTCAGATTGGACCACACAATCTCGCATCAACTGTTTGAATTGTTCTACTAAATTATCTACAACATGATGTAGAGTCGAACTAGTCATTATTTCATGTTCTATTGTGGCATGCATCTGCATGTATGATTCTGTTGAAACTCTTGAAGAATAAGTGATGTTAACGGTGAGAATTCCCGATTGGACAACACAATCTCGCATCAACTGGGTGAACTGATCTAATAACAGGTGAACTTCCATAACGCTAGATGTAGTATTGTAGATTCGTTTTCTTCAATCGTTTCACTTAAAGATGATAGTGGATTGAAATGTGTAGAAAACTTTTAAAAAAACTCTTCTGTTTTCTAAATATCTTTAGTTCGCTTAGATGTGGTTAAATAGTTTGCTATGATCTGTTCACTTGAGTAGTTTGAAGACTGAATGAAAATTTAAGAAATGAACTTCTATTTATACCATTTTTGATGACCGCGGGTCTCGAGTAGGGTCACTGGGACGCACTTCCTCGTCGCTGCCGAATTCGCAGAGACGCGGTATTACTTTGCCGACGAATCAAATCGTTCAAGATGTCGATGGCATTGGCGCCTGATATGGGTACGGCATCCCGAACCAATTCAACGTTTTCGTTCCACGATCAACGTGGTATTACCTTGCCGACGAATCAAATCGTTCAAGATGTCGATGACATTAGTGTTCAATGTTCTTTTAAAACAAAATTTTAATATATTTTTTAAAACAACATATGCTATCTTTTAAAAACATTTTCGATCTAGTTATCGTCCATCTCCACTTCTTCATCGTTAAGGTTTAGCTTCTCTAACTGTTGTACTAAACTGTCTACATCATGGTGTTGAGTTAGAGTTGGGAAGTTTTCGATGCCGTTATCGCCAGTCTCCATGTCCTGTTCTGCTTCTGTGGAACATCCCTCAACATAATATTGTTTATGACATCGGTAGTTATTACACCGGGAAGCATAAGTGATGTTAAATTGGAAATTGTCAGATTGGACCACACAATCTCGCATCAACTGTTTGAATTGTTCTACTAAATTGTCTACAACATGATGTAGAGTCGAACTAGCCATTATTTCATGTTCTATTGTGCCACGTATCTGCATGTATGATTCTGTTGAAACTCTTGAAGAATAAGTGATATTAACGCTGAGATTTCCCGATTGGACAACACAATCTCGCATCAACTGGGTGAACTGATCTAATAACAGGTGAACTTCCATAACGCTAGATGTAGTATTGTAGATTCGTTTTCTTCAATCGTTTCACTTAAAGATGATAGTGGATTGAAATGTGTAGAAAATTTTTAAAAAAAACTCTTCTATTTTCTAAATATCTTTAGTACGCTTAGATGTGGTTAAATAGTTTGCTATGATCTGTTCACTTGAGTGGTTTGAAGACTGAATGAAAATTTAAGAAATGAACTTCTATTTATACCATTTTTGATGACCGCGGGTCTCGAGTAGGGTCACTGGGACGCACTTCTTCGTCGCTGCCGAATTCGCTCAGCCCCGGCCGACGGCCGAAAGAGACGCGGTATTACTTTGCCGACGAATCAAATCGTTCAAGATGTCGATGGCATTGGCGCCTGATATGGGTACGGCATCCCGAACCAATTCAACGTTCTCGTTCCACGATCAACGTGGTATTACTTTGCCGACGAATCAAATCGTTCAAGATGTCGATGGCATTAGTGTTCAATCTTCTTTTAACAGAATCTATCCCACAGAAAATTATCATCATTAATTTTCGAACCTTCACAAAGCAACTTGTGCACGGTTACTTCAAAATGCGTTGGAGATCTCGGAACGCAATCAAAACACGATCCTTCACCACAAACATTTTCTACAGCCCCAATTAAGGGGTTCTTAATTAAACACGCCTTCTTAAAGGAGCGCGTTTCGCCGTCATTCGATGATGGTTGAACAGGTCGAGATGAAGCCATTTCTGAGTAGTCTCACGAAGAGTCGGGGACAAAGGCCCCACGCTCACACCAGTTTAATGTATTTATATAATCCTCGTCCTAGACAGTCTTATGTATAGAATTATATCTAAAATAAACACCGATAAAAGTCGATTTGAAGAGCCGAAGTAAAACACACCGCCAGATAGTTTACGCATTTGAAGGAGAAAACCCACGAGATTGGATAAGCGACTCTCAACCTTGTATGTAACGACAAGCTTGGAATGGAAAAACGGCAGCGTTAAAGAACACTTGGTCATGGTGTCGAGTTCTTAATATCTACTGTGTTGATCACATCAGTATTCGTGTTAGTCCCCTTAAATGACAGAGATGGCGTATCATTTCTATCTAACAAATCTACTGTGAGCACAAGAAGAGGCCACGCTCGGAGATTTGTAGACGGAGGTTCTAACATAATCTACACATCTGGAGACATTGAAAACAGGTATTCTAGTGGAGAATTGTTACCCATCTCTCCTATGTTCAAACATTAAAACAAAATTTCAATATTTTTTTAAAACAAATTTTTAATATTTTTTTAAAACAAAATTTTAATATTTTTTTAAAACAAAATTTTAATATTTTTTTTTAAAACAAAATTTTAATATTTTTTTTTTAAACAATTTTAATATTTTTTTTTAAAACAAAATTTTAATATTTTTTTTAAAACAAAATTTTAATATTTTTTTTAAAACAAAATTCTAATGTTTTTTAAAACAAATTATACTATCTTTTAAAAACATTTTCGATCTAGTTATCGTCCATTTCCACTTTTTCGTCGTTATGGGTTAGCTTCTCTAACTGTTGTACTAAACTGCCTACATCGTGGTGTTGAGTTAAATGAGTCTGGGAGTTTTCGATGCCGTTATCGTCAATCTCCATGTCCTGTTCTATATCGTTAAGGTTTATCTTCCATCCACTGAAGTCCAATGTAACTACATGTTCTAGTATAATATGCATGCTCGCACCTGCTTCTGTGGAACATCCCTCAACATAATATTGTTTATGACTTCGGTAGTTATTACACCGGGAAGCATAAGTGATGTTAAAATCTTGCATCAACTGTGTGAACTGATCTAATAACAGGTGGACTTCCATAACGTTAGATATAATTGTAGATTCGTTTTCTTTAATCGTTTGACTTAAAGATGATAATGGATTGAAATGTGTAGAAAATTTAAAAAAAAACTCTTTCGTTTTCTAAATATCTTTCGTACGCTTAGATGTGGTTAATAGTTTGCTAGATCTGTTCACTTGAGTGGTTTGATGACTGAATGACAATTTAA
This sequence comes from Patella vulgata, assembly GCF_932274485.2. Classification (NCBI taxonomy): domain Eukaryota; kingdom Metazoa; phylum Mollusca; class Gastropoda; family Patellidae; genus Patella; species Patella vulgata. Next base: position 63,224,211 of record NC_065885.2, on the reverse strand, counting down.
GAAACGAACTCCTATTTATACGATTTTTAATGACCGCGGGTTTCGAGTAGGATCACTGGGATGCACTTCCTCGTCGCTGCCGAATTCGCTCAGCCGCGTCCGACGGCTGAAAGAGACGCGGACGAGGCGTGCAGAAGTAGGTTTTCGCCTCGATGTTTTCAGTTTCGAAGGCTTTTCTGCCCTTCCAAATTCATCTCTCCGCGTCCCTTCTGGACAGGGACCCTCGTTCCCCCAACTTTCGACAAGTTCCGTCAGCATGGCCTCGGCACGGCTTCTCTTCTATCGGTAGGTGTTCACGACCCTTCTCGAGGAAGGCGCTCTGCCGTCCAATTGATTTTTACGCGAACAAAAGAGACACTGTCATTGCGGACCGTCGTGTTCATGGTGTCGAGTTTTTAATATCTACTGTGTTGATCACATCAGTATTCATGTTAGTCCCCTTAAATGACAGAGATGGCGTATCATTTCTATCTAACAAATCTACTGTGAGCACAAGAAGAGGCCACGCTCGGAGATTTGTAGACGGAGGTTCTAACATAATCTACACATCTGGAGACATTAATAACAGGTCCTCTAGTGGAGAATACGTTGATGACGGTGATAATACATAGATGACAACATTTTAACATGCCTGGTGACGATAATGAAAACAGTCTTCTAGCGGAGAATAACGTTGATGACAACATATATATTATACAGATCGCCAAATTCAGAAATTTTCTGAATTGTGAGCATCGTATATTATTCAGATCGCCAAATTCAGAAATTTTTTGAATTGTGAGCTTCGTAATTTGGACACATCGCCGAATTCAGAAATTGCCTGAATTGTGACATTTGTGTATATATATTATACAAATCGCCATATTTTTGTAATTTTGTTCCAACACTGTTATAATAAACGAGATGTAACCAGAACCAGCTTCATTGATACTATATCACAAGGGGTAGCGTGTTCACAATGCGATCTATAGTCAGTCGATAGAAAAGTAAAGGAGAAAATCCCACCCGATACCCCGCCATAAAATTATATAACTTAATCGTTTCTTACCTTTCTCTTCGGTTTTTGAATTCCAACTGAACTGAACTGGCGGCGTGCAATGGCTATATAGTGTCACGTGACGCGCTTGAAAAATATCACTGACTTATTCAAACATAGGTGATATTTCAAAAACGAACACAAATAACAGATAGCATCCTGTCCCTTTTTTATAAAATGGGTGCACCCTTTTCAATATTCACAGTTTTGTTTTTGGAGATCTGTTATGAAACTATTATTGTATGGAAGTCTGTACCATTTCTAATTTTCGCTCCTTAACATTTTAACATTTTTGATTATAAAAAAAAAAAAATAGTCCAAATTATTCACTCTCTGGGGACTGATATTATTGTGGGGTGTCGAAAGCAATGTTAACTGTCATAAAATTATATCACGTGGTTATTTCATACCTCCCACTTCAGTTTTTAAATGCGGTAGGGATACATCGAGTGAACCACTGAATAACCCGAGCGGTATTCAGTGGTCATTGAGTTATGTTTTTATTCTTTAACAACATGCTATCGTGTTTCTTTCTAAATACTTTTAGCTGAAAGTAGAATCTTTTATTTATTTTATATATAATTGCGAAGGACCTCTGCCAACTTCAGCTCGCATAGAGCGACAAGAGACCTCTGACCAATACCTATGCTCGCCTTACAGGCGGCTGTTGGCCCCGTAGAATCGTATGTGTCCTCGCTCAGACTGTTCATTGATGTTACAGCCGTTTAACATTGAATTACTAGTCCATGTATCGTGTCTAAAATTAGAAAGGTGTTTTCCTGGTCTATTTTAAACTATTGGGTTTGCCCTATTATGATTGATTGTCGTATTGTATCAGAACTTGTAGATGATTGAATTCTCTCCTCGTCTATTCAGTGATCGTTTTTAATATCATTTTTAAAATGTGACAATTTATGTTAGTCCCCTTAAATGACAGAGATGGCGTATCATTTCTATCTAACAAATCTACTGTGAGCACAAGAAGAGGCCACGCTCGGAGATTTGTAGACGGAGGTTCTAACATAATCTACACATCTGGAGACATTAATAACAGGTCCTCTAGTGGAGAATACGTTGATGACGGTGATAATACATAGATGACAACATTTTAACATGCCTGGTGACGATAATGAAAACAGTCTTCTAGCGGAGAATAACGTTGATGACAACATATATATTATACAGATCGCCAAATTCAGAAATTTTCTGAATTGTGAGCATCGTATATTATTCAGATCGCCAAATTCAGAAATTTTTTGAATTGTGAGCTTCGTAATTTGGACACATCGGCGAATTCAGAAATTGCCTGAATTGTGACATTTGTGTATATATATTATACAAATCGCCATATTTTTGTAATTTTGTTCCAACACTGTTATAATAAACGAGATGTAACCAGAACCAGCTTCATTGATACTATATCACAAGGGGTAGCGTGTTCACAATGCGATCTATAGTCAGTCGATAGAAAAGTAAAGGAGAAAATCCCACCCGATACCCCGCCATAAAATTATATAACTTAATCGTTTCTTACCTTTCTCTTCGGTTTTTGAATTCCAACTGAACTGAACTGGCGGCGTGCAATGGCTATATAGTGTCACGTGACGCGCTTGAAAAATATCACTGACTTATTCAAACATAGGTGATATTTCAAAAACGAACACAAATAACAGATAGCATCCTGTCCCTTTTTTATAAAATGGGTGCACCCTTTTCAATATTCACAGTTTTGTTTTTGGAGATCTGTTATGAAACTATTATTGTATGGAAGTCTGTACCATTTCTAATTTTCGCTCCTTAACATTTTAACATTTTTGATTATAAAAAAAAAAAAATAGTCCAAATTATTCACTCTCTGGGGACTGATATTATTGTGGGGTGTCGAAAGCAATGTTAACTGTCATAAAATTATATCACGTGGTTATTTCATACCTCCCACTTCAGTTTTTAAATGCGGTAGGGATACATCGAGTGAACCACTGAATAACCCGAGCGGTATTCAGTGGTCATTGAGTTATGTTTTTATTCTTTAACAACATGCTATCGTGTTTCTTTCTAAATACTTTTAGCTGAAAGTAGAATCTTTTATTTATTTTATATATAATTGCGAAGGACCTCTGCCAACTTCAGCTCGCATAGAGCGACAAGAGACCTCTGACCAATACCTATGCTCGCCTTACAGGCGGCTGTTGGCCCCGTAGAATCGTATCTGTCCTCGCTCAGACTGTTCATTGATGTTACAGCCGTTTAACATTGAATTACTAGTCCATGTATCGTGTCTAAAATTAGAAAGGTGTTTTCCTGGTCTATTTTTAACTATTGGGTTTGCCCTATTATGATTGATTGTCGTATTGTATCAGAACTTGTTGATGATTGAATTCTCTCCTCGTCTATTCAGTGATCGTTTTTAATATCATTTTTAAAATGTGACAATTTATGTTAGTCCCCTTAAATGACAGAGATGGCGTATCATTTCTATCTAACAAATCTACTGTGAGCACAAGAAGAGGCCACGCTCGGAGATTTGTAGACGGAGGTTCTACCTTAATCTACATATCTGGAGACGGTGATAATAACCAAAGTCCTATATACAGATCTTTATACGGCTTTGATAATAACAGGTGCTCTACTGGCGAATACGTTACAGAAATAAATCTAGTACATCATAATTCAAACATTTTAACACTTTTGGTTTTAACATACTGTTTTCAAACAAAATTAAAATAAATGGGTTTTATAGTGTCGAGTGATTTGGTGATGCGGTTATGCAATCATAGGTGGCCTTCAAATCTATTACGCAATATTGTAGAGTATCGGGTGGAAAGTCAATATAAAAAAATTGGAAATATTCATTCTGATTTAATAACGACTAATCATATAAATATTCCTATAAATAAAAATTGCATAAAATTAAAAAGAAATGGGGTTTAACGTCCGTCTGCCGCGACTGGGCTAATGAAGACGGCGAATTGCACAAAGATGCTAGGTTTGTATCTTGTGGTTAATAATAAGAAACAATGTGAAATATTAAATTGGAAAGAATAATTGATGAAGATAAAAAAAAACTATATTAAATATTTGGTCATAAAGTAATTAGTTAACCTTTATAGGGAAAGTAGTCATACATTAATCTCATCAAAATAAATTTTTAATCACAACGCAATAATAGAAACCCTCGTTGAATGAAAGAACAGAATAGGGTAAACCCTATATAGACGAACGAAACTAGTCACTGACACTTGAGATAACTAGGTCTTCATAGCCATATTGAATTACACAATATTCAACGTTTTAAAACCTAACTACTTTATGGAATCGACGACAAATCTAAACTTGTTATAAAATTATATTACTTAATCATTTCTTACCTTCCACTTCAACTGTTAAATCCCCATTGAACTGAAGAACTGGTGGCGTGTACTGGTTATATAGTGTCACGTGATTAGGTAACGCGTTCCAAGAATATTACTGACTCAACCGCCCAACCAAGTTATGCAATCATAGATGACGTATCATATAAGCTAGCTGCCTGCCCTCTATAGAAAATGAAATGAAATGAAATGGGGTTTAACGTCCTACTGTTCTGCTCCTAACCTGGGCTAATGAAGACGGGCATACGCCATACAGTGTGCTATGAGGGAAATTTTGGACTTTGTTCAAAATTGGCACAATCATTACTTTCAAAGAAAGGATGACACCCACGGATGTAAATGCATGACCGAACCACGACTGTCATATTGAAACTTGTTTTTTAAAATCTTTTTTTCTTCGATCGGCTGCTTCCCTTGTTTTCAAGTTAAATGGTGATCCATTAGAAGGAACATTTTGAGTAAATGTATCATTGATACGGATTCGAAATGTAATATTTACTACCCTATGTTGTTTAATCAATTTTAGACACATTAATTTCCAGTCGTATCAAACATCATTGATAGGGACCTGCCATTTTTTTGATTCCGAAATTATTTGTTAAAGAAAATAAGAGGGGGGGGGGTGCGTAGGGGACTTTCGGAGTGTGTTCATAGCTGAAGGCAATACTGGGCCTATTTTTAATCATCTAGGCCCCGATCCCATTAGTGATGCCAAACGGATGAATACGCGATAAGGTCAATAACAGCTGCAAATCGCTTTCTTCACCTCATAAAAAACCTCCCCTACACCAATGCAGTGATTTTCTGTGATCTGATTTGAGGTTTTATATTATCCCCTTCCCACTCTAATAAAATAAATTGGAAATCTTCTGAAATCGCTTCTAAACTATCGCTTCAGTAATCTATAATTATTGGTGGGTGTCGTACACGAGGCAATGCATGCTTGTTCGATACCTACCGACACCACTTCTTATTCAAGGAATTAACATAGCTGACTCACTTTTGTCCTGCTACTATAATTCTAGATTTTTTGAATATAATACCAATAATTCAATTTTGGGCGCAAAATGTTTCATTATTTGAGAAAACGAATAATTAATCAACACTTTCCTATTATCTCTTTTGACGAGTCTTATTGTATCTAATCTGATGTAATGAGTGTAATGAGTACAGCTGTATTTTTGTGACTTGTAGAAAGAGACTATGCCAATAAGTCGACATCTCGACGTTAGGATAAAAATAACACGATGATACGACAGAGTTAAGTGTCGTATGATTGCGCCATTACTGTCGTGATGTCGTGTTGTCGCGTTATGAAAAGGGCGAGATTTAACATGGCCACTATCAGCCACCATAGTTATGAAACTATTATTGTATGGAAGTCTGTACCATTTCTAATTTTCGCTCCTTAACATTTTAACATTTTTGATTATAAAAAAAAACTTAGTCCAAATTATTCACACACTCTCTGGGGACTGATATTATTGTGGGGTGTCGAAAGCAATGTTAACTGTCATAAAATTATATCACGTGGTTATTTCATACCTCCCACTTCAGTTTTTAAATGCGGTAGGGATACATCGAGTGAACCACTGAATAACCCGAGCGGTATTCAGTGATCATTGAGTTATGTTTTTATTCTTTAACTACATGCTATCGTGTTTCTTTCTAAATACTTTTAGCTGAAAGTAGAATCTTTTATTTATTTTATATATAATTGCGAAGGACCTCTGCCAACTTCAGCTCGCATGGAGCGACAAGAGACCTCTGACCAATACCTATGCTCGCCTTACAGGCGGCTGTTGGCCCCGTAGAATCGTATCTGTACTCGCTCAGACTGTTCATTGATGTTACAGCCGTTTAACATTGAATTACTAGTCCATGTATCGTGTCTAAAATTAGAAAGGTGTTTTCCTGGTCTATTTTAAACTATTGGGTTTGCCCTATTATGATTGATTGTCGTATTGTATCAGAACTTGTTGATGATTGAATTCTCTCCTCGTCTATTCAGTGATCGTTTTTAATATCATTTTTAAAATGTGACAATTTATGTTAGTCCCCTTAAATGACAGAGATGGCGTATCATTTCTATCTAACAAATCTACTATGACAGTATGAGCACAAGAAGACCCCACGCTCGGAGATTTGTAGACGGAGGTTCTACCTTAATCTACATATCTGGAGACGGTGATAATAACCAAAGTCCTATATACAGATCTTTATACGGCTTTGATAATAACAGGTGCTCTACTGGCGAATACGTTACAGAAATAAATCTAGTACATCATAATTCAAACATTTTAACACTTTTGGTTTTAACATACTGTTTTCAAACAAAATTAAAATAAATGGGTTTATAGTGTCGAGTGATTTGGTGATGCGGTTATGCAATCATAGGTGGCCTTCAAATCTATTACGCAATATTGTAGAGTATCGGGTGGAAAGTCAATATAAAAAAATTGGAAATATTCATTCTGATTTAATAACGACTAATCATATAAATATTCCTATAAATAAAAATTGCATAAAATTAAAAAGAAATGGGGTTTAACGTCCGTCTGCCGCGACTGGGCTAATGAAGACGGCGAATTGCACAAAGATGCTAGGTTTGTATCTTGTGGTTAATAATAAGAAACAATGTGAAATATTAAATTGGAAAGAATAATTGATGAAGATAAAAAAAAACTATATTAAATATTTGGTCATAAAGTAATTAGTTAACCTTTATAGGGAAAGTAGTCATACATTAATCTCATCAAAATAAATTTTTAATCACAACGCAATAATAGAAACCCTCGTTGAATGAAAGAACAGAATAGGGTAAACCCTATATAGACGAATGAAACTAGTCACTGACACTTGAGATAACTAGGTCTTCATAGCCATATTGAATTACACAATATTCAACGTTTTAAAACCTAACTACTTTATGGAATCGACGACAAATCTAAACTTGTTATAAAATTATATTACTTAATCATTTCTTACCTTCCACTTCAACTGTTAAATCCCCATTGAACTGAAGAACTGGTGGCGTGTACTGGTTATATAGTGTCACGTGATTAGGTAACGCGTTCCAAGAATATTACTGACTCAACCGCCCAACCAAGTTATGCAATCATAGATGACGTATCATATAAGCTAGCTGCCTGCCCTCTATAGAAAATGAAATGAAATGGGATTTAACGTCCTACTGTTCTGCTCCTAACCTGGGCTAATGAAGACGGGCATACGCCATACAGTGTGCTATGAGGGAAATTTTGCCCGGACAGCGGCACTACGGCCTACTCTTATATCGAATTCCAACTGCCAGGGATCTTTTACGTGCACGCCAATGTGTACACGGGACCTCGGTTTTTCGTCCCATCCGAACGACTAGACAGCTTTCCTTGTCAGCCCCTCCGTCCTGCATCACTGACAAGGGAGAACCACGCCGGAAAATCTGGATGAACTTTCTCGGCCAATGCAGGGATCGAACACCCGACCTCCAGGCTAGCGAGCTAGCGTCTTACCCACTTAGCCACGTGATCCCCTGCCCTCTATAGGCGTCTTCAAATATTAATATATCTCTCCCAACCTATAACTATAAAATGAAAGATTCATTTAATGTTCAAGGTACAAATTTATAGTGAATTTTATATAGAGCCGACTGGCGGGGGATATAAAGGTCGATATGACTTGGTGAAAGCTCTAACATTTATGGCTAGAAACTGTACATTATGTTATGATAATGAATATCACTATATATTCAAATGTTCCTTTTTTCTTAAAGAAAGGGCTTTGTTAACTCGTTTTGATAACAGATCTCCCTCAACCTATAAAATGAAAGATTTATTTAATATTCAAAATACAAATTCAATAAAATTAAGCAAATTTATATCAGTTATATCAAATCGCTTTACTAAATAAGTTTTTATTCGCGATAAATTAAATGTAAATAGCTGTAGTCAATTTAATGTTTAAATTGATTCATTGTCAAGTTCGACTGTATCGTGTAAATTTGTTTATCTTCTGGTGACGATTGCGAATAAAGTTTATTATTCTTATGAAGAAGAAAAAAAACCATTTTCAATCTCATAATCCATATTTCTGTCAAGTTTCAACTACAACAAGCTCCATGTTTAGGGCGTGGTCAGGTGATTATTGATACTAAATTCACCTTTTCTAATATTAATTATACATTTACAATAAATCATAATATGAATTGTAATTATAAAAATTTAGTTTATGTTCTTGTTTGTAACCAATGAAAACAATTTTACATAGGCGAATGTGGTACTGATCTACGCGCAAGATGTTATCTTGTTGAGTATATAAGACCAAATGGGACAATATTCATGATTCTTGTTTCAACATTCCAGTTTGAACATTTTAGACACGAACGCAACATTCTAAACTAATGATTGTCAACATTTCATGCACAAAATCAACATTTTAAACAAAAAATTGACTTTATGTTTCATTTTCGTCATTTTATCGGTAACTTTTATATTAAAATTTAAAAAGAATTCTTAATTTTACACGACAAAGAAATCAATTCATTGGTTTCTGAAAGTATCTAAAAAAAAAATCTGGAATTTGAACTCTTATGAAAATATTTTCTACGTTTCAAAAAGTCTTGAAGTTAAAATCTTGAAATGAAAATGTCCAGAAAAATATAATGAATTATCAACATTATTACACCAGAGGGCTTATGCGCAAGTGGTTTATAGACAATTTTTTTTTTCGAGACCATGTATCGTGTCTAAAAGTAGAAAGGTGTTTTCCTGGTCTATTTTAAACTATTGGGTTTGCCCTATTATAATTGATTGTCGTATTGTATCAGAACTTGTAGATGATTGAATTCTCTCTTCTCGGAGATTTGTAGACGGAGGTTCTAACATAATCTACACATCTGGTGATGGTGATAATAACAGGTATTCTAGTGGCGAATATGTTGATGACAAACCTGATGCATCCTAATTCTTAAATGTTTACCTTTCTCTCCTACGTCCAAACACTAAAACAAAATTTCAATATTTCTTATTAAAAATTTTATCTTTTAAAATCGTTTTGGATCTAGTTATCGTCAATCTCCATGTCCAGTTCAACATCGTTAAGGTTTATTTTCCTTACACGAAATTCCGATGTAACCAATACTCCTTGTTCTATTTTGGCCTGCATCTGCATGTATGATTCTGTTAAATCTTTACCATTATAAGTGAGGTTAACGGTGAAATAACCCGATTGGACATCGCGATCTCGCATCCACTGTGCGATCTGCATGTATGATTCTGTTAAATCTTTACCATTATAAGTGAGGTTAACGGTGAAATAACCCGATTGGTCATCACAATCTCGCATCCACTGTGCGATCTGCATGTATGATTCTGTTAAATCTTTACCATTATAAGTGAGGTTAACGGTGAAATAACCCGATTGGTCATCACAATCTCGCATCCACTGTGCGATCTGCATGTATGATTCGGTTAAATCTTTACCATTATAAGTGAGGTTAACGGTGAGGTTTACCGATTGGTCATCACGATCTCGCATCCACTGTGCGATCTGCATTTATGATTCTGTTAAATCTTTACCATTATAAGTGAGGTTAACGGTGAGGTTTACCGATTGGTCATCACAATCTCGCATCCACTGTGCGATCTGCATGTATGATTCGGTTAAATCTTTACCATTATAAGTGAGGTTAACTGTGAAATAACCCAATTGGTCATCACAATCTCGCATCCACTGTGCGATCTGCATGTATGATTCGGTTAAATCTTTACCATTATAAGTGAGGTTAACGGTGAGGTTTACCGATTGGTCATCACGATCTCGCATCCACTGTGCGATCTGACTTAAAAACTGGTGGTTTTCCATAATGCTCGAGACAATAATATTAGATATGATTGTGTTGACGATTAAAAATTATTCTTTTTTTAATTTTGGGATTGGGTAAATGGGCAAAGCCTATATAATCCCTCTTGTTGTCTTTGATCGTTTCACGTAACGACAATAATGGATTGAATCGTGTTGACGATTACAAAATATTCTTCTTTTTCCTAAATATCTTTAGGAATTTAGCGAGGAATTTCCGCTGTTGTTAGATAGTTTTCTATGATCTGTTCACTTCAGTGGCTTGGTGACTGAATGAAAATTTTCAGAAATGAACTCCTATTTATTGGATTTTTGAATACAAGTATACCTTGCTGTTTAACTATTGGATAAGAGGCCCCATGAGATGCGCGCGCCAGCTAGAAGTCATTAGCGTGCTAGATTCAGCCATGCGAACATGTGCTGAAGTCTTCGTAGTGATTTATAATTTGCCTATCATACCTACGATTAGGTCTGGCCGCCAATACTAACAATTGGGTTGTTTTGTGTCTCTCCGCAACACTTTTTACAAGTTTAGGTGTATTTAATCCATTTCGCTGTCCAAGTTGAATTGGTTATTTACATGTCCACCCAGGGAACAAAAGTAGCAGCGGCGGAGATAGTATCTGTTGATACGGGATAAGGCTCAAAGAACACTGACGGTGTTGCTGATAATGTTCAAACGGAATTCGATTTGGCCAACATCATTTTTATCTGTTCCCGAAAAACCCAAGCGTAAACGGGGGAAATGTTTAGACTCAAAAGAGCTATTACTCACTCGTCTTCTTCAACGACCGGGTCTAGTTCGAGTACGCAAAAAGGCGCCATATCTGCACGAAATAACTTGCGGTGATACAAATATTACACTCTCGTCTACAAACAGTCCTTCGGATAAATCGCCGAATACAAATCGGGCAATGGACAAACAATTTCAGATTTTAAAAACGCAACTGATCGAATTCCAAAATCGGTTCTAAAATGAACTGAAAGAAAAAAAAAAATTTTCTCCCCTTTTCCTGCATTTTTTGGTTGATCTTTTGGTCTAGAATTGGAGAAAAGGGATCAAATTTGCAATTTTGGGCATTACTGATGATAATACAGAAAAAACCTGAACGCCCCCTCCTACAAAATTTTAACGTGGGCCCCTGTGTGCCCCTATAAAGATTGGAACCAACGGGATGTTGAGCAAAAAGCTTTGATGTTACAGCCGTTTAACATTGAATTACTAGTCCATGTATCGTGTCTAAAATTAGAAAGGTGTTTTCCTGGTCTATTTTAAACTATTGGGTTTGCCCTATTATAATTGATTGTCGTATTGTATCAGAACTTGTAGATGATTGAATTCTCTCCTCGTCTATTCAGTCATAGTTTTTAATATCATTTTTAAAATATGAGTATTTATGTTAATAGTCCCCTTAAATGACAGGGAGGCGTATCATTTCCATCTTACAAATCCACTGTGAGCACAAGAAGAGGCCACGCTCGGAGATTTGTAGACGGAGGTTCTACCTTAATCTACACATCTGGTGACGGTGATAATAACCAAAGTCCTCCTATATAGGGATCTTTATACGGCTTTGATAATAACAGGTGCTTTACTGGCGAATACGTTACAGAAATAAACCTAGCACATTATAATTCAAACATTTTAACACTTTTGGTTTTAACATACTGTTTTCAAATAAAATTAAAATAAACGGGTTTTATAGTGTCGAGTGATTTGGTGAGGCGGCCTTCAAATCTATTACGCAATATTGTAGAGTATCGGGTGGAAAGTCAATGTAACAAAATTGAAAATATTCATTCTGATTTAATAACGACTAATCATATAAATATACCTAAATTGGAAAGAATAATTGACGAAGATAAAAAAAAATCTATATTAAATATTTGGTGGTAAAGTAAGTAGTTAAACTTTATAGGGAAAGTAGTCATACATTAATCTCATCAAAATTATGTACAATTCCAGTCCTGAATTGGAACAAGAAATCACCCAATATTAAATATTCTATGCATGGAATACACCTCGAAATATTGACGAGGTTGTGAAACAGTCTGAATTAAGAAAACAGAAGATCCATTAAGAATTGTGACATTAAGAGTCAATTGACAACATGAGCACATATTAGCTATGAAATCATTCTGGACTTCTATACAACAAAAACATTAGTAGAAAGGGTTTTGGAACTGTTTCCAAATGTAAACGTATGCTCCACGGTTAAACAATTATATGATAAGATCTTAGATAGTATTCCTATATATTGAGCAGAATTGTCTATATAATGAATATTTAGTTGAAATATTTCCAAGTATATTCCCTGTCGGAGATCTAGAACAGTAATACATGACCAAGTGTCTGATATAGAGCGCGTGCAATGGTTGTATAGTGTCACGTGATTCGATTTAAAATAGTATCTTAACTGTCATAAATTGACGGCGTGCAATCGTTTTATAATATCTACAGTGTATCGTACTATATTTATACTAATCAGTCAGACATTTTGACTGCAGGCCACGCTCGTATACTAAAGGCTTTTTTATCGACTTACCAAATTGATATTATCTGTCATATTACTTTTAGTTAAACTATTTAGCTTATCAATATATATTTGAATGTTTTGTGTGTGAGTATTTGTTAAGTGACTTGTTCTGTTACTGTCTTTTTCATTTCTTTGTTATAAAGGGAAAAATTGTAAACAGGCTTTAAGCCTAATTTTTCACCTTTGAAAATAAAGATATTATTATTATTATTATATTATTATTTGAATTTAGTTGAGATGTCATGTGACAGTAGAGTCGATTTCAAAGTAATTTGGCGAGTTCGTTAAAGGGCCAATCCCGAAAATAGTTTGGAGAATAAAACTGCTTAGTTTTGTGTTAAAGTCCCTTAAAATCCTCTACCTTAGGGCCGAGCAACTAACTCAATATATGTGATACGTTTTCAAACAACTTAAACCCGTCAGTCTCTAAATCTAGAAACGGAGACCGGTGTCTTAAGCTGTATTATGCGGTGTCTGGATAAAACCAGACTTTTATTTTAAAAAAATAATGTGTAGGTGAAATTTACCTTTCGTTATGTACAGCACATTGGTCATTCACTGTATAGACCTCTAAAGGAACGGGAATCGATTATCAGTTCACCCAACGAAAAAATTGACCCGAAATCTTAAAAGGGTTACGTGTCCGGATAAGCAGTTTTGGCGTTCACGTCCAAACGACTCAATATTTTGAGCTGAATTTTTGGGACAGGGTAAATACTTACTCGGACTTTTATTTGTGAGACTCTGTTCAAATCGGGATAGTCCCTTTAAATGCTCCGATTAGCTGTAAACAATTCTTGTGGCTGGACACAGTTGAAAAAAAACACGTGATCACCCAATCAATTCGTCAAATCGCACCCTGAAGTATATGGCGATTTGATGTAATCGCTTCGGAAATCGGTGTCGATAAATTCGTTGATTAGGGTAATCAATTTGAATTAGATGAACGTTAAAGATTGAAAATGTGATTGAATGCAAATCACTTTGGCTAATCGGTGGTCGATAAAACCGGGTTATATAATCTACATATCTATTTTGAATAAAAATTTCAATCACAACGCGATAATAGAAAGCCTCTGTTCTCAATCCATTGTTGAATGAAAGAACAGAATAGGGTAAACCCAATGTAGACGAACGAAACTAGTCACTGACACTCGGGATACAGACTTTATGATACAGCGCGCGCACGCTAACCATTCAGCCATCCAACCCCCCAGGTAGGTTAGAAAGTGAAGCACTAATGAATATAACTTATGTTACTACATGTATTTTGTATTGCTTCTATCTATCAAGGGACATAACTAGTTTTAGGGGCCGATCTATAAATGAGGGGAATAGTTGATAAAAACTATGTCATAGTGATAAATATATTATGTAAGAATGAATTATTATAAATGTAAAGATACGCAGATATCGTTGCCAGAATCTAAAGAGCGCGAGAGAGAGAGAGAGAAATGGGGTTTAACGTCCACTCGACACAAACTAGGTCATTTCGGGACTAACACATGGTTTAATTTTATTTCAATAATTCGCTTGCGCGTAGGGGTCTTTAGCAGTGGGAGGAACCGGAGAAAGCCCACGAGGTTCGACAGACGACCCTACTCCTTGTCACGTACAACTGGGGAATTGAAACCCCTATAACCCAAATTTCAGACTCGGGGCAGACCTAGTGTAGCCGCCAAACCCGAACAGACCGGCTTCGCTCGGGGGTCATAACTCCGAAACCGGAAGTGGTAGACTAACGCCACCTGGCCTATGTTACTCCCCGGTCCGAGTTACCCCTATACCCCAAATTTCAGACTTGGGGCAGACCTAGTGTAGCCGCCAACCCCGAACAGACAGACAGAAAGACAGACAAACGACAGTCACAAATATATATAGAGATTATCATCATAGGTTCTTTTGTCAAGCTGACACGGTTACGTTTCGTTTCCTAGAAAGTGAAAGTAGATACATTTTAAGTTTCCTAGAAAGTGAAAGTAGATACATTTTAAGTTTCCTAGAAAGTGGATACATTTTAAGTTTCCTAGAAAGTGAAAGTAGATACATTTTAAGTTTCCTAGAAAGTAGATACATTTTAAGTTTCCTAGAAAGTAGATACATTTTAAGTTTCCTAGAAAGTGAAAGTAGATACATTTTAAGTTTCCTAGAAAGTTGATACATTTTAAGTTTCCTAGAAAGTGAAAGTAGATACATTTTAAGTTTCCTAGAAAGTAGATACATTTTAAGTTTCCTAGAAAGTGAAAGTAGATACATTTTAAGTTTCCTAGAAAGTAGATACATTTTAAGTTTCCTAGAAAGTGGATACATTTTTTGGGAAAAGGCCGTGTGTTACGGAGTGAATGAGATTCGTGGAAGAGACTATGGGACGACAACAAATTTACAATTAATAATAAATTTATCATTGAAATTATGGACGGAGAGGCATGTATGACGACATAATTTATCGTCCACCAAGCAAACATAGATCAAATAATGGTGTTGTGTTTTGGTGAAGCCCGGTCGAAATACAAAATATTTACACTTTTTCATCTACATTATCCAATTTTGTCATACCAAATTTCATGGAGGATATATTGAATGAAATAATCCCGATACCGAATAAATTCATCATCGAAACAGATTTTGATTATAAAAAACAATCTACACTATTTCTGGTCTCATCAACATTATCCAAATTCGTCACGCCGAATTTCATGGAGGATATAATGAATGACATTTAACCCGATACCGAATAGATTCATCAACGAAACAGATTTGGATTATAAAAACAAACTTATTCCAAAATATCTACACTATTTCTGGTCTCATAGTATTTTAGGGTAACAAATATTATGTTTCTCCTCCTTGACCATTAACGGTTATAAAACTATATTAAATACTTGTTTTACTTACATACGATTTATTTCGTGCGTTCCTCTTCTGTCTGTAATAATCAAATAAAATTGGCACCGGCGCGCAATCGTTTTATGTAGTGTCGGATGATCAGATCATGTGATACGTTTCAAACACAAATGCTTGTCCAATGAAAAAAGTTATTCAATCATAGGTGACTCACTTAATGAATGGTATGGGTATATACATGCGCCTGTTTATTAAAAATCGGGTTTTCCCTATTCCATATGGGTGAAATTTGATTGTCTTAACTGTGCCATCATTCATTCAAATTTTATTGTCCCCCGCCTTTCGAAGAAAGCACGGGACTATTAAAATGGGTTCGTCCGTCTGTCTGTCCGTCCGTCTGTCCGTCACACTTTTTGGGACACAATAACCCTCCTTCTAATTGAGCTAGAATGTTCAAACTTGGTGTAGGTGTTTATTAGGTCAATGCCTTGACTAAGTTCGACAATGAGCATTTCCTGCTTAGGGTAAGCAGAGTGATAAGTAATTTGATTGGTCGAGACTTTGGAACACAATAACTCTTGGCGTAGGTGTCAATTAGGTGAATGCCTTGATGGAGTTTGAAGATGGGAATTTTCTGCTTAGGGTAAGCAGAGATAAGCAGTTTGATGCTTTGGGACACGATAACTTTGGCTCTAATTAAGTGAAAGTGAGGACACTTGGTGTATAGATTTATTATATGAATACCTTAACTAAGTTCGATAATGAACATTTTTTGCTGAGGGTAAGCAGAGTGATAAGCAATTTGATTGGTCGAAACTTTGGAACACAATAACTCTCCTTCTAATTGAGGTAGAATGTTCAAACTTGGCATAGGTGTCTATTAGGTGGATGTTCATTGGGTGAATGTCTTGACTGAGTTCAATAATTAACATTTCGAGCTGAAGCTAAGCAGAGCTAATCGATTTCATTTGTCGATGGTTTGGGACAAGATAATCTTGATTCTATCTGATAGAGAGTGATGAAACTTAGTGAAAAAAATAAATGTGCGATTAATTAATATCTGTCATCTATTTATTTTGCAATTTCGGCGGGGGGCATCAGCCTCACTGTTGGCTTGTTGAAACCAACTTTTTTCCAGGAATGAATACAAGGTTCCCACGCTAATCTTAATGTTTTTCAAATGTTTGTGTTAATTTTTTTTTTTAATGTTTAAACACTTAATTTCGTACCAATACAATAAATATTTGTTTATTTTTAGATTACTCAACGCCCTTAATCTTTGCTGTACAGCCTGTTTTGTTTTTAATGTTTAAACAATAATTTTATTGGAAGCACCGATATAATAAATATATGTTTATTTTTCATTGACCATTTACATGTGAGCTGTTACATTGCTTTGCCCAGAAAACCTCTGACAAGCAGAACATTTATTAGGTTTCGATAGAAAAATCACAGTAAATTTGGAAAATATCTCGATATCTCTGACCTCTACGTAAAGGTTGCATCATGTCTAAGACCTCTACGTAAAGGTTGCATCATGTCTGTGAGCTGTTACGTAGGTCGGGGCCCCAGTGCATTGCTTTGCCCAGAAAACTTCTGATTGCAGAACATTTATTAGGTTTCGATGGAAAAATCAGTGTAAATTTGGAAAATATCTCGATATCTCTGACCACTGCGTAAAGATTGCATCATGTCTAAAATTAGAATGGTGTTTTCCTGGTTTATTTTAAGCTTTTGGGTTTGCCCTATTCTATTTTTTTGTACGAATGTCTATTTCGTATTTGATGGATATTCAACTACCAAATGACTGCAAATATTAAACCTAAGTAAAATACAGTTCAAGTTTATCCACAGATCTGAGTCCAGCAAACAAGAGTTTAAAGGGACCATCCCGATTTTAACAGTCTCGTAAATGAAAGTGAAATTTAACCGCCACAATATAGAGGAATGGTGTATTTTTAAGCGCCACAATATAGAGGAATGGTGTATTTTTAAGCGCCACAATATAGAGGAATGGTGTATTTTTAAGCGCCACAATATAGAGGAATGGTGTATTTACCTTGTCTCAAATTTCAGCTCAAAATATTGAGTCGTTTGGACGTGAACGTTGAAATAGCTTATCCGGACACGTAACTTTTTTTAAGATTTCGGGTCAATTTCTTCGTTGGGTGACCTGATTTAGAGGTGTATACAGTGAATGACCCACGTGCTGTACTTGATAACGAAAGGTAAATTTCACATACACATTATTTTTTATGAAATAAAAGTCTGGTTTTATCCAGACAACATATAATACAGCAGCTTGGGGCTCCGGTCTCCAGATAAAGACTGACGGGTTTAAGTTGTTTAAAAACGTATCACGTATATTGAGTTAGTTGCTTGTAACACAAACTTAAGCAGTTTTTTTCTCCAAAAAATAATCGAGATTGGCCTTTTAACATGAACTACTAGCCCAAGTACGAGTGGCAAAACAAAACTGCCTCATAAGTAATAGGTTAAATCATTTAGCCCGCAGACCAGTTCTGGTCTTAATTTCATTTTTCAGTTATCTTAATTGTGGGAGAAAAACGGAGAACCAGTAGGCGCCCCTATCACCAAGCCTAATACGCTCACATCAGGGATCAACTAGGTAACCCCAACACTCCCTGAAGTGAACACAGTAGCCTTCGTGATGTGTCTTTACTTTACCCCAGTTTGACCTTGGCGACCTTTTCTGACCTCACTAACCTATTTCCCAACTGGTTAGCCCTTATATTGGCCCACTGATCACTACTTGACCCGGATGATTTCATTTATGTAGCATTTCCTTACTTTACCCCAATCTGGCCTTGGTGGCCTTTTTGACCTCGTAGACTTATTTTTGCAACGTCCCCAAAGTTGACCTAGTGGACCCCATTTCCGAGTTTTGGGTAAAACATTGAGTCTTATTTTTGATTTTGCAACGTCCCCTAACTTGACCTAGTGGATCCCATTTCCGAGTTTTTGGTAAAACATTGAGTCAAAATCTAAAACTCCATAGAATTGGGTCATAATACTAGATTAATCATTGGTAAATATATATCGTATTTATTAATAGACCAATAATTGTTCAGCTTTAGCTTTTTATTTTGAGTTTAAACTCATTAATCATTACAAAAGTAATATTTTATTATCATCATTTACGTTTTCCTTGTATCTGCTTTCCAGCAGGAATCGTCACGCTTCTGGTTTCTCGGGTTGTTTGACTTATTGTGACACCCTTTGGACTGACAGTCACCCGTTCCGTAACACTGGCGGCTTGCCTTGCATTACTTTGCTGCACGGCTCCTCTTGTGGTTTGCGATACCCTAATTTGGTTGGGTGTACCGGTTCCTTTCGCAACCTGCTTCGACATGTTTCTGAATTGAAAAAAAAGAAAATACTGGATTAGTTTCGGTAATACACACTATAACTTTGTAAATGAAATCTGATCAAAATACAGATCTATATTTCGTTTCGTTTTTATTATACTTTCGATGGCCTACACTACGTGAAAATCTGGCAAGTTGTAACGATAGGTCGAGCCAGAGTTCATACGAGCATTACCCACAGTTCCATGCAAAACACGCCTAAAGCTCACTGTAACATATTGTTTCATTGGCTCACACCATCCAGAACACGTCATTGATAACAACTCTTCCAGATCCTAGTGTAGTAAAGACAAGTAAAACGAAATTTGGAACTATAAAAAACGAAACGAAATAGGATCTGTGTTTTAATCAGATTAACGCACTGTCCGTACCCTTTCCGTAAAACCACTTCACATAGCCAGATATGTCTGTTGTACTTCTGTATCACTTGATATTTAATCAATGGGAAGAAATTATTGTGGAGCCTCAGTGGGTAAGACACTGGAATTCCTCGGGATTTTCCGGTGCGCCCCCCCCCCCCCGTCAGCGTCAGTTGTGCAGGGTGGGGGCTGGCATTTTGATATTTCCTAGTCGTTCGGATGGGAGGAAAAATCGATGCCCAGTGTACACACTGGAATACACGTAAAAGAACCCTTGAGAGTTGGAATTCGAAATAAAAGTAGGTCATAGTGTAGCTGTCCGGGCAAAATTTCCCTTATAACATACTGTATGGCGTAAGCCCGTCTTCATTATCTCAGTCGGAGCACAAAAGTAGGAGGTTATTTTTTCAGAAATTAGTATGCTAAAGAAATGTCATTCGACTGCTGTACTTTTCGATCAGTCTGAATCAAACAGTTTTATTTACCTTATAAACTAAGTTATTCTTAGATTTAAATATCTGTTTGGTTTTCGTATTAACTCTGAAAAAAATCCAAACGAAATACAGATATTTATAATGTATCTTTATAATGTTCATGTTTTTAATAGACCCACTGTATGTCTATATAACAGTGAATGTCGGGGCGATTCTCGGGCTAGACTAAAAAGAATGAGGTTTATCACCAAATAATACATTCTACAGTAGATATCGCTTGTGGGATAAATTTCATACTCTATTGCGACATCTCCTTTATCGCTTTACATGAATTTGATTGGTCAGTTGAAAAGGAACTCCTTTTTTTTATTTTCAAAGAACAATTCATTTTTTGTTAAAAGTAACTTCTTTTTTTTTATTAAAAATAAACTATCGTTATTTAATTGACCTTGATGGAAACACTGGGTCAATATAAAGGACTTTCCAATGGTTGAATTGCTGTCAAAAAATGATGTATCACTACGCCGTAATTTAATCAGATTCAGTAGAAGTGAAATCTATAGCAAAGAATTATATTTATTTATTTGTGCATGTAAGAAAGGATTGGGTGATAAATAAAATCTCCTACTCGTCCTTTTTAATATCAAAAAATATCAACACTCGTCGATAAAGTAAAAAAAACTCGGCAGAGCCCCTTTTTTTGGGTTTGTTTTTTTTTTTACTTTATCGACTTGATATCAAAAAAGACGAGTAAATGATTCTCTATTTGACGTCCACTAAGTCATTTCACAACTAAAATATGGTTCAATTTTTATTTCAAAAATTTGCTTGCGCGGAGGTGTTCTTTACTAGGACAAGTAAACCAGGAGAAACCCCACGAGGTTGGAACAGGCGACGCCACTCCTTGTCACGTACCAGTTGTACGTACTTGACTCAATGGCAGACGTTATGATCTAGCCCGCACGTGTTTAACCATTAGTCAAAATATCACGAAGTCGGCATTGGACAGCAACAGAATCAACTCAGTGCGTTTTCATTTTATGTTAAAAGAGGTTTGCACGTCTCACTGCTTATATTCGCGATATCTATCAATGAATTTCCATGGCCGATCAAAACCACTGCATGAATAAATTAACCGATAAGCTTTGCAGTTATTGGGCTGGGTATCCTATAATTGTCATAATAATATAACATTCTCGTATTTAAATACGGTACATATGTATTAATGTATTATGTTACAAATTTTTATCATAAACAATATTTTCCCTCCTTCATGGCATGAAGCCATAATAAACCCCATCCCTAAACCGGGTAAAGATCCTACGAATCCTACCAATTATCGCCCGATCGCTTTAACTAGCTGCATTTGCAAAACCATGGAGAGATTGGTCAATCGAATGCTTGTTTGGTACCTTGAGTCCAACAACCTCATTACAGATCTCCAATGTGGATTTCGGTCCCAAAGGAGCACTCTTGATCATCTCGTTAGATTTTGAAAGCTTATGATACCACATGGAAATATGGTATCATGCGCGACCTGCATAACGTCGGTCTGCGGGTCGCTTACCTATCTTCTTAGAAGAAAGGTCGTTTAAGGTACGTTTGGGATCAATTTTCTCTGACCCATTTCCCCAGGAAAAGGGAGTTCCTCAGAGAAGTATATTATCTCCCACTCTTTTTTTCTATCAAAATAAATACCATACCAACGTGCCTTAAACGTGGGGTCGACGGCTCTCTATGTTACGGATCGACAAGTATGCAGACAATCGAACGTCAATTGCAGCTTTGCTTGAATTCTATTCAACGATGGGCAACTGACAATGGATTTCGATTTTCGAAATCCAAGACTGTGTGCATGCACTTCTGCCAAAGAAGAGGTTTACATCCTGATCCGGAACTTACACTGGATGATAGTCCCATTCCAGTTGTAGATGAAACGAAATTCTTGGGTTTGATATTTGATAAGAAATTATCATTTATCCCTCATATTAAAACCCTGAAGAAGAAATGTCTGAAAGCCTTCAACATATTGAGAGTCTTATCAAACACTGACTGGGGAGCAGACCGTAAGGTCTTGCTCAGATTATATCGAACATTAATAAGATCTAAACTCGATTATGGGTGCACTGAAAAAACCCTTGTGTTGGATCTCAACACAAGAACTTGTGTTAAAAATATTTAACACATGTTTGTGTTGTATTGCATTGCAATGACACAAGTTTGTGTTCTTTTCAATGTCTTAACACAAACTTGTGTACATTTATAAAATCTTATGTGGTTTTTTTTCCATATAATTAATTACGTCGACATTAAAGGTAACATTTATTATGTTCCTTTATCACATTATGTTTTTTATTTATTGAGAAAATCTGAATGGGATTGGGGAACTGGATTAGGGATCTGGCCTAGCCTATATGTAAAACCACTCTTCCTGAATTTGAATGTCGAGTAATTCACTCGATTTATTTTTTAATATTTCTAATTATCTAAAAGGATATATTAATTATTACAAACATTAAGTAGAAATCGCAATGTATGTATCGTGCGATGCATTTAATAGCTCTTTTAAAACAACGTATTTTATAACAGTATACTGATATAAGAGATCAAAGTTTTAGTCAATTATTATCTAAATATAAACTATTTATTTAATTAGATATAATAAAAGATTATTCTGATTCTACTCTTTGTTTATTTTCACATCTTGTCTAAGACAATATACAGAGACAGGTTATTACAATGTCTGCATTTGGAAGTGTCTGATTGATATCGCCCCAATAAATTTGACACATCAAAGACAATAACAATTGTGTTATATCTACGTTTTAAAAAAATGTTTGAATGGGCGTGGAAATAGTCGAGTTAATCTTTTTATTTAATTTAATTGGTTCATTAATCGAAATTGGAAATTTATTCTTACCTGTAAATGACCAATTAAAATGAATTACTCTTAAAACAAAGAAAGAAATATTTATTGAAGTAATTTTGCGGTATTAAACCCTGTGGTACTGCAAATGTTAACTGTATTATTAAGCATTAGTATCGAAAAAAGTGATATTGTTGTGAAAAAAGTTTGTTCAGAAAATAAGAATATCGGGTTTGTGATTTTGGTATTTTTTAATACAATGTATTTATAACGCAAATTTTTCGTTTCGGTTAAAACAAAATATACGTCCATTTTAATTGGCCGAAGGATGTGTGACTAATAGAAATATGGCGGGCGGACAAACTGACCAAACAGTATATTTCGAGGTATTTGAGGTAAGCTAATTTAATATTATATCATAACTGCATGTGCATAATTGTGTTTCTGTTTGATTAAATATTCAAAAAATCATTCTTAGGATACAACCTCGACACCAGTCCGCCCTGAATTGCAATGTTTGTTTTGTGTTCTGGGCGCCATTTTGAATATAATACAATCCAGCGATAGTGTAGTCTAATTCCTTTAAAAGGGAATCCGAATTTGTTAATTTTCTGCAATATCACTTCGGTGGAAGCGGACGTTAAATAAAGCTATTTCACGTACAAAGACCTACAATAAAATCCAGGTGAATTTGGAAAAATATTCATGTATTTTCTTGACGAAGAGTAGCTATTTCAATTTGTAAATGCCCAGTCATCTTAGACAAATAATAATTCCAACTTCAAATCAGTTGTATTTATTCAAATCATACCATGAAGAATTGTATTTTTCCACTTGCATAATAATAAAAACTTGACTTTTATTATTTTATTTCTTCAGGCCAAGAGCATGGACAATTGGTATTTGCCTTGTATCACTGCTAACTATAAATCACAGGGAGCCTTGGTCAGAAATGATAATATGGTTCTCAGATATGTTACTGTGTACAGACTGAACAGAAAATATTTATACACTTGCTATTACAGTACTGGCCAAATTAATAGCAATTTTTTCTAAAAACGTTGCAGAAGTAACTCACTAAAATTGAAGTATGAATAAAATCATACACCGTGAATATATTGAACTGAATATTCTTACACATAACCATAGGCGTACGGGGAAATTTTTGACTGGGGGGCGGTGGTGGTTGGTGCCCCAAAAATGTAGTTAGGTTCTTAATATGTTACATAATAATAATAAATTCGCTGTTAAATTGGAAACATTCAAGAACACAATATTTTTTTATACAACTTTTACAAAGTACAATTGTGTGCCCAAATTTTCCCAGCCCCCCCCCCCCCAGCTCGTACGCCTATGCACATAACCATATTGACATCTACTTCACATTGCATGGTTGGTCGACGCAACGCCGTGTATAGATAAAGTTGCGACAACTGTGAAGCCAGGAATTTCATATGACGTCATGCAAACTTATTATCTATTTATATGACCTATTATATTGTTGGATGTCATAAATATCAACGAATAAGTGTATATAGGACATAAAACGTACATTTTTTAAACGAAAAATATAGCTGAACATACTATTATTAGTATTATATAACAAGAAGCGCACATTATTGTTATATAGCCTTATTCTATAAGAAAAATCAAAATAAAAGATACACTAGATAAAAGTACTATTAAACCAGGGGCGGATCTAGGAATTTTGAAAAGGGGGGGGGGCGCTGCAAAATGAAGGCATTGACCGCGGAGACGGGGCTTGCCGCTGAGGGGGGGGGGGGGGGTCCCAAAGAAAAATTATCCGTCATTTCCTTGCATCTGTAGCCATTCCAAGAGCTATTTCCCAGACTGGTGTGTTTGAGTCGATGGTTCGAGTCATTTAGGATCCCTACAACGGGTTGGGAACGGACATATTTGAGTCTGAGAAAAGGCACTTTCAGCCGTAAAAAAAGGCACTGTTGAAAATTAGGGGGGGGGGGGCGCCCCTCGCGCCCCACATTGAATCCGCCTCTGATTAAACATATTTAACTTGCATTCGCTTTTAAAGGAGCTAAATCGCTAATATTAGCAATTTTTTCTAAAAACGTTGCAGAAGTAACTCACTTAAATTGAAGTATGAATAAAATCATACACCGTGAATATATTGAACTGAATATTCTTACACATAACCATAGGCGTACGGGGAAATTTTTGACTGGGGGGCGGTGGTGGTTGGTGCCCCAAAAATGTAGTTAGGTTCTTAATATGTTACATAATAATAATAAATTCGCTGTTAAATTGGAAACATTCAAGAACACAATATTTTTTTATACAACTTTTACAAAGTACAATTGTGTGCCCAAATTTTCCCAGCATTTGGTTCCCAGCCCCCCCCCCCCAGCTCGTACGCCTATGCACATAACCATATTGACATCTACTTCACATTGCATGGTTGGTCGACGCAACGCCGTGTATAGATAAAGTTGCGACAACTGTGAAGCCAGGAATTTCATATGACGTCATGCAAACTTATTATCTATTTATATGACCTATTATATTGTTGGATGTCATAGATTTCAGCGAATAAGTGTATATAGGACATAAAACGTACATTTTTTAAACGAAAAGTATAGCTGAACATACTATTATTAGTATTATATAACAAGAAGCGCACATTATTGTTATATAGCCTTATTCTATAAGAAAAATCAAAATAAAAGATACACTAGATAAAAGTACTATTAAACCAGGGGCGGATCTAGGAATTTTGAAAAGGGGGGGGGCGCTGCAAAATGAAGGCATTGACCGCGGAGACGGGGCTTGCCGCTGAGGGGGGGGGGGGGTCCCAAAGAAAAATTATCCGTCATTTCCTTGCATCTGTAGCCATTCCAAGAGCTATTTCCCAGACTGGTGTGTTTGAGTCGATGGTTCGAGTCATTTAGGATCCCTACAACGGGTTGGGAACGGACATATTTGAGTCTGAGAAAAGGCACTTTCAGCCGTAAAAAAGGGCACTGTTGAAAATTAGGGGGGGGGGGGGCGCCCCTCGCGCCCCACATTGAATCCGCCTCTGATTAAACATATTTAACTTGCATTCGCTTTTAAAGGAGCTAAATCGCTAATATTTGGGAACTAGAAATTGTCACAAATGGGTCGCACTAACCTTGATGTTGACAAATACGTAAGACGATATGAACATCAAGGTGATATATGCATATATGCAGCATAGATAATTAAAACTTCTATTCAAGTTAAACCAACTGTATCTATTTATGTCTTACGTCGAGCTGAAAACATTTTATGATTTATTGTCATTAAAACATCTATTGGTGGTTAACAGTGTGTAACTAAAAACTAAAATTGGATCTTATTATTGCCAATGATATAATGTACCTTGAATTTTTTATCACGAAGTCTATCGCATCCAGATATTTAAAGCGCGTTTACAATATATTCATTTTTTTGTATCGTAAAATTCATCTTCATTTGACGAACTACACCCAAACTACAGTCAGTGTAAACACGGTTTGGAGACTGTATCTGAACTACAGGGTACATCGAACTACAGTGTACATCATGCTTAAGAGACACTATCTAATATCCAACAGGAAAAATGACGATTAATTTAATATCCGCCAATTGGTGTTGCTGCTATTTTGTATTTTCAAAATTTATCTTCAAATTCAGAGACATCGAAAACCATATAAAAGACATTGCAAAAGTCATATCTTAAGAGATGCCCTTTTAGTCTACCAAATTTATGTTTTTTTTGTTAAATTGCCTTATACATGTATTACCAAATTCGGTAGCCCTTTTAAAAGAAATGCCCGCCACCACATGGAAAATACATTTCTTTAATTGATGTTTGTCAAATTCGATTTCCGCACATTTCGCGTATATAACCACGATATAATGGTCGAACATTACGTACATCAGATAAACTATTTTTAAAGCCCAAAACTGTTCAACTAGTCTCTTTTAGTTATCAAGCACCTGTTTTATGGGATAATCTACCATTTAGTTTAAGATGTTGTACATCTCTATATTCTTTTAAAAAACAACTTAAATCACATTTATTTAATGAGGCTTTTAACTGACTCTGTATACAATTGTTAACATGTCCATAATCTTGTTGTTTATTTATGATTACATTGTCACTTTGTAAAGTGCCCCTGAACATGTTTTATGAAAGGGCGCGCTATAAATATGCTGTAATAATAATAATAATAATAATAATAATAATATTACCAAATTTGGCGGCCATTATGAAAGAAACGCCCGGCACCATATAACAAATACTTCTTTTTTTTAATTTGACGTTTGTCAAATTCGATTTTTCGGCACATTTCGCTTTCATAACCACTCTGTGTTTGAGGAATTTAAAAAGAAATCATTTATAATCCAACGAGTAAATAGTAAAACACACTGATTACGAGATATCGATCTCAGAAAATTCCCCGATTTTGGGTATGATTTTGTTTGATATATTTATCACTGAACCAAACTGCATTGGTTTCTTTTGCATTTTTTTTTTAGGGTAAAACGTTATATTATCCCTCAACGTCTAATACTGCAAGAAAAAAACAAATTTTGGTATGTAAACCTGTATGAAGCCATGACGTCATAGCTTTTATGGCGTCATAATTGGGACCCAAAATGGCGCCTGGAAATGAGTTGTCGTAACTTTCCCACAGTCTACTCACTCATGTGCTCATCGTTGTATACCAACTATCGTTGAAAAAATCAATTTACGTCGATTTTTGAACATTTTAAAAGCCGTAGTTCGATTCGGCGCCCAAGAAAAGATATAAATATACACCAAAAACATGGCAATCAATCAAGTTGAAGCGGTTTGGCGTAAAACATCTGTTTAGGCGAGATGACGTGTTTTTGGTGTACATGAGTAAGCAATAATGCTACCTGACTAAAATACCCCCCCCCCTCTTGCATTCGCATGTAGTCATACATATGAGTCTCAAAATAATATAATATATTGTTAAATTATGCTCTTTTCAACTCCCCCGCCGCCGCCCCCTGCTCAATGAGTTATTTTACTTTTATTCTGCCATCTAATTAACTCTATACTCATGACTGGTGTACCAAGTTAAATCCACATCAAAACCCCATTTGTCGATAAGTGTATTTATAATAATCACTTGAACATCCTTGGAGAATTATATCTATTTAGTGAATATTAATACCAAAGAAAGAAAACAACTCTAAATTCTGAATATAAAGTCATCAAATTCTTTTACAGATCTTATTGTGGAAACCCAAAAGTTATATGTCACCATTGCCTTTTTAATCACATTTTTGTTTTTAATACCAAACCATCTCTAAAATTGTTTCATTATATAGAATGCAGTGTAATCCTAAACACTAAAGATTTGGCCTGAAAACTTGAAATAATATAGAGGGATCATCAATAATTAATAGTAACATTCGATAATTATAAAAATGTATTATTGTAGGATGAAATCAACCTTTATTTTTAAACATTTAGTGAACATTTCGAATGTTGATGCCTCTTTTATATAAAATGGTTTTATTAATTAATCAATTTTTGTTTTACAAATTTTTAATTTTCTCCATTTTGTTTGATTTTTATGCTATATTTATTTTATCTATCTATAATTATTTGCCTGTGCTTTATCTATTAGTTCCCATTCATATACTGTAGAAAATTTTGAATTCCTAATCTGTTAAAGGGACTATTTTTTCTTAAAAGTATTTCAATTTAGTGCATTATTAATGTCTTTAGTGCTTGGTTTGGTTGATATTAAATTTAGATATATTTAAAATGTATGTTTTGGGACCATGGGGTAGGGATATTGTGAACATATATATTATATTCTCAGTTCTTTTTAAGGTTAATTGTAAAAAAAAAATTAAATAGCTTTTTTTGAGGGGTGGGGGGATATTGTTATTATTGAACACAATTTTATTAGTATTGAAATTAACTTTGTTGATTAATATTCCAAATGTCTCGGTGCTTTATTTTTCAATTTAAATAGCTACTTTTTATTTAATAATTGGGAATGGGGGGGGGGGGGTATTTTTTCATTGTATAACACAATTTTATTAGTATTGGAATTAACTTTGTTTATTAACCTTCGAGATGTCTGTATTGGTATTAATTAGGCATTAATTTATTTTTTCATATCATTTATTGAATAAATAATAATTTAACAAACAAAATTATTATGTCATTTATCAATAATTACAGTTTAAACAGAACGAATGGAAGGGGTTGCATTCGAAAGGTTGCTATACTGGATATAAATTGGTAAAATACAAGACAAGTTTTTGTTATACACAAGTTTGTACGAAACAACACGAGTTTCAGACAAACAAGTTTCAGAAATTTCAACACAAATAATGTGTAGATTTTCACACAAGTTTTGTGTTGTTTCAACATTTAACACAAGTTTTGTGTTGTTTCAACATTTAACACAAGATTGTGTTGTTAAATAGAGACACCTAACTTGTGTTGAAAATAACACAAGTTTGTGTTGTTTCAACACAAGTTTTTTTTCAGTGTGTATTGTGTATGGGTCTGCCCGTGAGTCTTATCTCAAAGAGCTTGACACCATACACAACCAAGGACTTAGAATCAGTTTAGGAGCATTCCGAACATCTCCAGTGCAGAGTTTATACGTCGAGGCGCACGAGCCCTCATTGCACGACAGACGTGATAAACTTGCACTGCAGTATGCTACAAAAATTGCATCTCTGCCTCATCATAACACCATATTTAGACAATTTCATGAACATCTGTATTTACTGAAAACTAACGTTATTCCATCATTCGGTATTCGCATCCAACCCCTTTTGTCAGAGGCTGGGATCAGTCATGACAGTATTGCGAATACCCCTTTGTTTAGTACTCCACCCTGGACTATATCGCCTCCAAAGATCGATTTAGATCTAACGAAAAACAAAAAGATAGATACTAGTTCCACGGTTTTTCAGACTCTCTTTCGAGAGCTGAGGTCTAAATATGGTGATTATGCTCCCATTTACACAGATGGTTCCAAAGATGGTGATCGGGTAGCTTCGGCTACCGTCACGCCATTTGGAATCATGTCTGTCAAACTTCCACCTGCTGCTTCCATTTTTGCTGCTGGGCTCCAGGCAATCTTTCAGGCATTGGAGTTCATTCAATCATCTTCTAATTTAAAACACGTGATATTTACTAATTCTTTGTCCTCTTTGCAGACAATTAACAGCTTGTACACCCATTAGTAGCAGACATTTATCGTCTGCTACTATCACACGAGTTTAACGCAAAAGAGATTGTCCTTTGCTGGCTCCCCAGTCATGTTGATATTAAAGGGAACGATCAAGCAGACTTAGATTTTAAATCTTCTATTAACTTTTTTATTTATGACCGCTAGCAACGGTCTTGTGATCTTGCAGGCACAAATAAACTTCATCACATTACGCCTCTCTTAGGAGACTGGCTAAACTCCTATAGAACCAAAGCGAGAGCCTCAACCAGAATGTGAACACTGTCATGTTACTTTGACAGTTAAGCACATTTTGATTGAGTGCAAGCATCTCAAAGATATATGATCGCAATTTTACCGTTGCCAGTCATTAAATCACATGTTTGCCAAACCGGATTATATAACAACGTGTTAGACTTTTTAAAGAGACAGGATTTTATCATAAATTTTAATTATATACCATTTTATTTTTATACGCCCACATTTCCATGTGGACGTATATTGTCGTCGCCCCTGTCCGTCCGTCCTTCCGGACGTCCGTCCACAATTGTTTGTGAACAGTCTATAGGTCACAAATTTTTATCCGATTTCAATGAAACTTGAAATATGGGTTTATCACCCGAAGATCTCGGTCCTTTCGATATTGGCATGTATCGGACTGTAACTTCATGGATTATGGCCCCTGATTGTACGAAAAATCACGTTTTTAGCTTATGAACACTGTAGAGGTCACAATTTTTATCCGATTTAGTTTAAACTTGAAATGTATGATTATAACCCAAAGATCTCGGTTCCTTTCGATATTCGCGCATATCGGAAGTAACTTCATGAATTATGGCCCCTGATTGTACGAAAAATCGCGTTTTTAGCTTGTGGACCCTATAGAGGTCATAATTGTTACCCGATTTAAAAAACCGTATTATTATATCACCGTTAAACCCTAAGGGCGGCTGAGTGTGAATTTCGTGAAGATCGGCTCAAAACTGACAGACAAAATGGCCGCCGTTCGTTCTCAAATAGCGTAAAAATATGGTATATCAAGGTTGTGGACCCCATAGAGGTCACAATTTTTATCCGATTTTGTTGAAACTTGAAATGTAAGTTTATAACCCACAGATCTCGGTTCCTTTCGATATTCCCACATATCAGACCGTAACTTCTTGAATTATGGCCCCTGAGTGTACGAAAAATTGCGTTTTTAGCTTGTGGGCCCTATAGAGGTCATAATTTTTATCCGATTTAAAAAAACGTATTATTATATCACCGTTACACCCTAAGGACGACTGAGTTCGAATTTCGTGAAAATCGGCCCAAATCTAACAGACAAAATGGCCGCCCCTCGTTCTCAAATAGCATAAAAATATGGTATATCAAGGTTGTGGACCCTATAGAGGTCACAATTTGTATCCAATTTTGTTGAAACTTGAAATGTAAGTTTATAACCCAAAGATCATGGTTCCTTTCGATATTCGCGCATATCGGACCGTTACTTCCTGAATTATGGCCCCTGATTGTGGGCCCTATTGAGGTCATAATTTTTATCCAATTTAAAAAAACGTATTATTATATCACCGTTACATTTTAAGGACGGCTGAGTTCGAATTTCGTGAAAATCGGCCCAAAACTGATAGACAAAATGGCCGCCCTTCGTTCTCAAATAGCGTAAAAATATGGTATATCAAGGTTGTGGAACCTATAGGGGTCACAATTTTAATCCTATTTTGATGAAACTTAATGTGTAAGTTTAAAACCCAAAGATCTCGGTACCTTTCGATATTCCCACATATCAGACCGTAACTTCTTGAATTATGGCCCCTGAGTGTACGAAAAATTGCGTTTTTAGCTTGTGGAGCCCATAGAGGTCATAATTTTTATCCGATTTAAAAAAACGTATTATTAGAGACTTTTGGCAAGTGGAATTTTCCCATCCGTATCACGTATCCGTATCGTATACGTGATACGTTGCGTCAATGTAGTTTTAGAGTTTTGGCAGATTTTCGCGTCGCGTACGTGTGCGTCGATCGGCTGAGCTTAGTACTATTACAGCATGATGGCAGATATCTACCAATATCACCATCAGTACTAGTCAAGTGCCTATTAGAGCCGACAATTTCGAATCTTATTATAAATCTTCGACATCGACTCGACTGCAATTTTTCGTTTCACTAATGTATCATTTCAGAAAGTTTATATCCCTTTACCACAGAATAAAATCATTTACAGAATTGCAAGGTTCCGTTCCCTAAATTTAGCACGTAGATCAACCATCATGGTTAAAATCACTTCAAATATACATTTCATGTTCTGGAATACACAAAGATTCATAAAAACGCTACGATACAACATTTCAGCGTCTAAAAGTAGCAAAAATGACGGTAAAAGGACACGACAATGTTATACGGACACTTTCCGTATGAATGCTGTTCGATACGTGCTGCCGTATCCGTGTGTCGTATCACGTATGAGAAATGCACACACATTGATGACGTCACACGCAAAATCCATACGGATACGCGATACGGACCAGAAATTTACGCTTGCCAAAAGTCTCTATTATATCACTGTTAGACCCTAAGGACGACTGAGTTCGAATTTCGGGAAATTCGGCCCAAAACTGACAGACAAAATGGCCGCCCTTCGTTCTCAAATAGCGTAAAAATATGGTATATATCAAGGTTGTGGACCCTATAGAGGTCACAATTTTTATCCGATTTTGTTGAAACTTGAAATGTGAGATTATAACCCAAAGATCTCGGTTCCTTTCGATATTCGCGCATATCGGACCGTAAGTTCCTGAATTATGGCCCCGGATTGTACGAAAAATCACTTTCTCTTTAGCTTGTTCCCTATCCATCTCTCGAAAATGTGGGCGTATCCTGCCTGGCAGCCGCTGGTTTTGTTTTTAAATATTTGTATGCATAAAAAGTTGATTTTGTTTTTAATTTTTACTTACTGTGATATTGTTTTTATTTATGCATATAATTTTTTTCTGTGATATAATTTAGCCTGTCTCAAAATAATCACCATATGTTTGGCGCAATATAGCCCGGTTGGAGCTGACGTGCCATTAAACAACATTTAATTTCATTTCATTTCAGAAACAATACACATTATAAGAGAGGTGTAGCCCGCTCAGATACTTTGGGCTGCAAATAATGTCATGTAAACCCATCAGTTTCGGTGTTATTATATTTTAAACACAATTATGTCGGGTATGATGGCAGTACAGTACGTGTAAGGCCGTGTCAAAAATACACGTATTATACACCTTGGCTGAAGGCTCCTAGATGTCGAGGCCATGGGTGAATCCAGCACTGGTCATAGCCTATATATGCCACGATCGTGTGAATTAGATAGTCGGTATCGTGATGTCAAGGAAGTCGTCCACCATAGCCTATGTAGTATGTACGGTACGATCGTTCGCGAAGGTCAAAAATAAGCTCGTTACTTACATGTCAGCCCCACATTTCCCCTTCCCCACGATCCACAAAGAGGTACACATAATGACAGCAGGATTGTGTACTCTGTATTTCTCAATAGATTGATCAATTAATGGATATGAAATGAAATGAAATGAAATGTTGTTTAATGGCACGTCAGCTCCAACCGGGCTATATTGCGCCAAACATATGGTGAATATAACGAGACAAATTAAAACAATATCACATAATTGAATTTATATATGTAAATAAAAACAAATATCACAGAAAATATATAATTAAAAATAAATATAACAAATCTTTTACATATATAAATATTTAAAACAATATACATGATTAAATATATACAATTAAAATTGAGAATAAAAGTGTGTCTCTTTTAAAAATGTTAGCACTTTATCATATAGCTCCGGTTGAGCAAATAGTTGACGTAATGACTGGCAACGGTAGTATTTAGATCTAATATACTTGAGATGTTTGCACTCAATCAAGATGTGGCTCACTGTCAAAGGAACATGACAGTGAACACATTCCGGTTGAGGCTCTCGCTTCAAAATGAAAATATGAGATAAAAAAGTATGACCAATGCGAGAGCGACACAAAACAACTTCATCTCTCCTGTTAGACCTGTAGGAGCTTGGCCATTCTCCAAGGAGAGGCTTTATGTGATGAAGTTTGTTTGTGCCTGCAAGATCCCAAGACCGTTGCCAGCGGTAATAAATAAAATTATTTATACATGATTTAAAATCCGTGTATGGCGTTAAAAATTCGAATAAGGGAAGATCTAAGGCAGACTTGGCAGCCAAATCTGCTTGATCATTCCCATTTATATCCATGTGACTGGGGAGCCAGCAAAGGACAATGTCCTTGCTGATGAACTCGTTTGATAGTAACAGACCATAAATGTCTGCTACTAATGGGTGTTCAAACTGTTTATTATTTATTGCTTGTAGTGAGGACAAAGAATCAGTAAAAATTATATATTTTAAATCAGATGTTGATTGAATGAACTCCAAAGCCTGAAGAATGGCCTGGAGTTCAGCTGTAAAGATGGAAGCAGCAGGTGGAAGGCGGACAGAAATGGTCTCAGATGGTGTCACGGTAGCCGAAGCTACCCGATCACCATCTTTCGAACCATCTGTATAAATTGGAGCATAATCACCATATTTAGACCTCAGCTCTCGAAAGAGAGACTGAAACACCGTAGAGCTAGTATCTCTCTTTTTATGTTGTGTAAGATGGAAATCAATCTTTGGGGGAGATATAGCCCACGGTGGAGTCCTAAAGAAAGGGGTATTCGCAATACTGTCCAGGCTGATACCAGCCTCAGACAAAAGGGGTTGTATGCGAATACCGAAAGGTGGAATAACTTTAGTCTTAAGCAGATATAGATGCTCATGATATGGTCTAAATGTGGTGTTAAATGAAATATGATTTGGTAAAGATGCTATTTTCGTAGCATACTGCAGGGCCAGTTTATCACGTCTGTTGTGCAGTGAGGGCTCATGCGCCTCGACGTATAAACTTTCCACTGGAGATGTACGAAATGCTCCTAAACTGATTCTAAGTCCTTGGTTGTGTATGGTGTCAAGCTCTTTGAGATAAGACTCGCGGGCAGACCCATACACAATACACCCATAATCGAGTTTTGATCTTATTAAAGCTCGATATAATCGGAGCAAGACCTTACGGTCTGCTCCCCAGTCAGTATTTGATAAGACTCTCAATATGTTGAGGGCTTTCAGACATTTCTTTTTTAGGCTTTTAATGTGGGGGATAAATGATAATTTCTTATCAAATATCAGCCCCAAGAATTTCGTTTCATCTACAACTGGAATGGGACTATCATCCAGTGTAAGTTCCGGATCAGGATGTAAACCTCTTCTTTGGCAGAAGTGCATGCACACAGTCTTGGATTTCGAAAATCGAAATCCATTGTCAGTTGCCCATCGTTGATTAGAATTCAAGCAAAGCTGCAATTGACGTTCGATTATCCGCATGTCTGTAGAACCATAGCACATCTGAAAGTCATCAACATAAAGAGCGCCGTTTGTACCTGATTTAAGGCACGCTGGGATGGTATTAATTTTTATTGCAAAGAGTGTTGGAGACAATATGCTTCCCTGAGGAACTCCCATTTCCTGAGGAAATGGGTCAGAGAATATTGATCCCAGGCGTACCTTAAATGACCTATCTTCCAGGAAATTTTTAATGAAGACAGGTAAGCGACCTCGTAGGCCGAGGTTATGGAGGTCGCGCATGATACCATGTTTCCACGTGGTATCATATGCTTTCTCCAGATCGAAAAATATTGCAACTAAATGTTGCTTCTGGATGAAAGCGTCCCTGACGAACGTTTCAAATCGAATGAGATGATCAAGAGTGCTCCTTTGGGACCGAAATCCACATTGGAGGTCTGTAATGAGGTTGTTGGACTCAAGGTACCAAACAAGCCTTCGATTGATCAATCTCTCCATGGTTTTGCAAATACAGCTAGTTAAAGCGATCGGACGATAGTTGTTAGGAATCGAATGATCTTTACCCGGTTTAGGGATGGGAATTATTGTGGCTTCATGCCACGAAGGAGGGAAATTGCCATCAACCCAAATCCGGTTAAAAAGATCTAATAAAATTAGGAGAGTTGGAAAAGGTAAATGTTTAAGAATTTGGTAATGAATTTCATCTGGACCAGTTGCAGTGTCACGAGCTCGTTTTAATGAATCCCGGAGCTCAGCAACAGAGAAATTTCCATTGTAGCATTCATCATTGCGGGACTTGAAATTAAGTCGCCTTTTCTCCTGTTGTGCTTTAATGCCCCGAAAGGCATCAGAGGAGAAATTGGATGATGAATTGAATGAGATACTACTGGCCAGCAATATCAGGAAGTGTTGTTAAGGTGGTATTATCAACATTTAGATGGTTAACTGATAATGCACTACTTTTACCTTTAATCCTACGAATCCTATCCCATACCGATTTGGATGTTGTACGGGAATTGATCCTAGAGACGTAACCTTGCCATGAAGACTTCTTTGCTTGACGTATGGTTCTACGGGCCTTAGCCCGGACCATCTGGTATGCCGCAATATTCTCCATGGAAGGATGGTTCTTTAATTGTCTCAAGATACGATCACGCTCTTTTAGAGCGGATTTGCAATCGTCATTATACCATGGTTTATTGAAACGTTTTGGTTTAGTCGTGGTTTGGGGAATCGCCTGCTCAGCTACATCTTGAAGAATTGAAGTGAATAAGGCCATGGGCTCATCTGCATCTTCTAACTCCTTTGCATCAAAAGAGAAGAGACACAGAGATTCAAATAGAGCCCAGTCAGCCTTATGCAACTTCCACCTCTGAGGTCTTTCGACCGGAGAGGGACCATTGTTTTCAATTACAATAGGAAAATGGTCGCTACCACACAGATCTTCATTTACCCTCCATGTAAAATCCTGAAACAGGACCGGAGATCTAAGGAAGAAAAAGAAGCTGTGGCAGGATGTAGATAAGTAGGCGAGTCATCATTTAATAAACACAAATTATTAATATTAATGAAGTCCGCTATTTGTTTACCTCTGTTGTTATCATCTGGACTGCCCCCGAGTGAATGATGACCATTGAAATCTCCCGTAATAATAAAAGGGAGAGGGAGTTGTGCAACAAGGTCATCAAGATCTCTGGGATTAAGATGTAAACTTGGTGGAAGATAAATAGAACAGAGTGTAATAGGAATATGCAAAGTCACCCTTACCGCAACTGCCTGTAAAGGCGAGATGAGGGTGACTTGACTCTGAGGGATATCTCCATTAAGAATAATAGAAACACCCCCATGAGCTCTACCATCACCAACTGCATGATGATGGTAACCAACAAAGTGTCTAAAAGACAAAGTGTCAGAATTCCTCAAGAATGTTTCCTGTAAACAAATAGCTAAAGGGTTGTAATTTTGAATTAAAAGTTGAACTTCATTAAAATTTGGTTTTAAACCACGACAATTCCATTGAATAATGGAATTGACCATTGTCAGGGATAGTTAATTTTTGGCGGCTTACTGACGGGGTCCTTATGGACATCCGCTACAGTAATGCCGTCCATCAGATCATCCCCATATCTATTATAGAGAGCAATAGGGTTTTGTGAACCCTTTTTCTCTCTATCACGCATCTTTGCCAATTTCTTTTCTTTCTTAGAAAGAACTTCTTGTGTAGGTTGAATACCCTTTGGCTGCGAACTTGACCCAGCAGAATTGGAATCAAGAGTAACAACTTCAGGGGGCAAGGGAGCGGGCTCCTTG
The DNA here is from genome assembly GCF_932274485.2 of Patella vulgata. Classification (NCBI taxonomy): domain Eukaryota; kingdom Metazoa; phylum Mollusca; class Gastropoda; family Patellidae; genus Patella; species Patella vulgata. Next base: position 63,186,576 of record NC_065885.2, on the reverse strand, counting down.
CCGTTCTGGTTAGAAGTGTTGGGAATGGTCCCAACATCTTCAGTTTGAGGCAAGGAAGAGGAGTCCTTGCCAGACAAAGATTGAATAATTTTATCCGAGCTCTCACTCGTTTGAGAAGAGCTGGATACCCCTTTATTATGATCTGATGTTAAAAGTTTAGGCATTTTCTCTTTTCTGGGCCAGGTTAGGTCAGTCTGAACAGAAATTGATTTTGTAGAAACTTTTGCAGCACTTGCGAAAGATTTCCCTTGTTGTGCAATGGGAAAAATTGCTGTAAGCTCTACTTGCTTTCTAGCATCAAAATATGGTATTTTCCGTTCAGACATAATCTGTTGGATTCGTTTCTCTTTCTGCCAAATGGGACATTCGCGAGAGTAAGCAAAGTGCTTACCCTTGCAGTTAACACAACAAAAATCCGCCTGGCAGGTAGCACTCTCGTGGCCATCAAGACCACAACGAGCGCAGGTGTCTTTACCTCTGCAGACGGTTTTGCTGTGTCCAAACTTTTGGCATTTGTAACAGCGAAGAGGGTTGGAAATGTACGAATCAACAGGTATGTTAAGATAACCTGCCTTGAGAGTCTTTGGTATTTCGGGACGATTGAAAGTGAGGATATAGGTGCTTGTAGCAATCACCTTATCTCCCCGGCGTACGCTAATCCTTTTTACATGCGAGACGCCTTGAGAAGAAAGGTATTCCACCATTTCATCCTCACTGCTGCCTTCAAGATCCCGACAGCGAATAACTTGAATTTAATGACCTATGCGGCGACACCTTGATAGGAATGTCTGCTAAGGATGTGGATTTAAGCATCATGGTTGCATGCTGTTCCTTAGCACATTCTATCAGGAGTGTCCCGTTTTTTAGTTTTTTGATAGCCTTGGGCTCACCAGCCAAGCCAGCTATGCCCTTGGTTATCAAAAAGGGTGAAATTTTTGATAGGTCGGTAGAGGGACTCTCAATTAAGAGAAACCTCGGCCATGCCTTCATAATTTTTTGGGGGGTATTAAATAAATTCGAAACGTCCTCTGTATTAGGACATTTTTGTTTTTTATTTCTTTCTTTAATTGGTGTGGGGGTATTGGGGAATCCATAAATATGTTTTTTTAAATTCACCCCTCGTCGTCCCCCAGGTTACTTCCCTGCCTACCAGGGGGAGGACTAGCACGGATATCCGGTGCATGGCCTCAGGGCTCGACGAGGGGTATACTCAAGCCAGAAAGTATAAATACTTAGCCAACCTGATTGACCCAAGCCGCCGCTCTGTAGAATGTACTCAGGACACAAAGGTAAATTTGCTGAGTGAAAACAACAAAGCAATGGAATTGGAAAAAACGTACATTCTACAGAGCTAAAAACGACCAAAGCCGATTGATCAGAGTGGGCCACTCGGACCTCCCGTCTAGGTGAACCATGGGCCAAAGTAATGTGTTGCAGAGAAAGGGCTCGCAAACCAAATCCCCACTCAATTACCAGGATTCCACTCTCACCGACACGGGTCGCAACGTACGGCAAACACGTTGCCCCATTACGGGATCCTTTTAGTCGCCTTTTACGACACGCAGGACATACGAAGGGTATATTCTTATCACCCCCTACACCCCAGGGGGGAATTAATGGATATTCTTAATTCTTACCTTTCTCTTCTGCGCTGAAACTGAAGCCGTTGTTAATTTGAAATAAATCTTGACGTCACCAATCAGTTTTCTAGGAAACAACTTGAGCTACTGCGATTAAATGTGGGCATACCATTATTTCCACCGTGTTTGAACTTTTGGGAGAGTCTATTTTTCGGCGTGTTGAGTAGGTCGGAAATGTACACCCTTCAAATGTTAGGGTTAATTAAGCCCACTCCAGAATTCCCAATAGAAGAAATTTCCACATTAAAATAAACGCATCAACCGAAATGACCTAGTTTGTGTCGAGTGGACGTTAAACCCCATTTCTCTCTCTCTCTTAAATATAATAGAAATTCCAAGAACGAGGCTGCAATAGGCCGATTTAGCTCTTGTATATATAATGTATGTTTAAGATAGTCTAGTTCATTCATTATTATTATGCAGCTGACACAGATTGGTTTCTTAGAAAGCTGAAAATACATTTCGTGGAAAACCAGTTACGGAGTGAATAACATTAGTGGGAGAGACTATGGCGAGGTTGACAGAGAGCCGAGGCCCTTGAGTCTAGTCCAATAGGGTATCCCTGCTTATAAGGGTCAGTGGGTATGGAGGGGGCGGGGGCAGAGCATGTTGCTTTCTAAATTATTTTGATTCTGTCTTAATTCATAAAAAATAATAGGGGATAGCATTTCTTTGTTTTGTTGTGAAATGACCGGTATTTATAATTTTTATTGCAGAATAGCAAATACGCGGTATGTGAACAAGTCCAGATCATCAATCCTCAGTATTTCTTTTTTTCGGCGTTCGTACTTTCTGGGTGTCGATAACGTTATAAACCTTACTGTCTGTTAAGCCAAGATAACAACTAACGTTATAAACCTTACAGTCTGTTAGGCCAAGATAACAACTAACGTTATAAACCTTACAGTCTGTTAGGCCGAGATAATAAATAACTGAGTTTACAGTTACACAGAGAAGACATCTATAAAGAACTAGGACTGTCTACAAATTATGATTTCAAAGCCCGGTACAAAGAAGACTTCAACCGAATACTGTGAGTAATCTTGTACATTGATTCTAATTTCGTTCTACAAATTTGTTTGTATTTCCCGGAAATAAATAAATCAGTAGACTAGATTATCAGATAATAACCCCGTCTACTTAACCTGCCTTCCTGTATGGGTTAATCACGTGACATGAATGATAGCGATAGGCCGACCCAAAATTTTTATTTTACTTTTGCGTGAAAAAAAAGATGAAAAAAAGTTGAATGATAGCAATAGGCCGACAAATATTTTTATTTTGCGTTTCACTTTTACTTTTGTTTTACATTTCAAATTACTTTTAAAAATGATTTTAGTTTTCATATGTGTTTTAATTTTAATTTACATTCTGGTTTTACTTTTGATTTAACTTTTACTTTTGATTTAATTTTTACTTTTGATTTAACTTTTACTTTTGATTTACTTTTGATTTAACTTTTACTTTTGATTTAACTTTTACTTTAATTTTTACTTTTGATTTTACTTTTGCTTTTATTTTTACTTTTGTTTCTATTTTACTTTGGATTTTTACTTTGTTTTTCATTTTCATTTCGTTTTATTTGCTTTAACTTTTACTTTTGATTTAACTTTTACTTTAATTTTTACTTTTGATTTTACTTTTGCTTTTATTTTTACTTTTGTTTCTATTTTACTTTGGATTTTTACTTTGTTTTTCATTTTCATTTCGTTTTATTTGCTTTTTAAAGAAATTTTGTTAAATTCCTGAATTATAACGATATGCCAGAATACACTACCCACCCGTTCGAAAGGCGATCGTCCTCGATCGAGCTTTAATCATAATAATAAAACGAACTTTTAATGTACAAAACATTCGAACATTCTCATTCAAAGTCAACTTAAAATGTTCAAAATCCCTCATTTAATCACATAATCTCAAACATATACTATTCAAAAAAAGTAGGGGATATTTGATTTTTAAGTGTTATTAAAGTCACCTAATGAAACTGACGAAGAAACAAATGACAAAATGAAATGAAGTTCACATTCATCGATTTATTCCAAATGATCGTTAGACTAAGTAAGGCACAGACTGACCATTATAAGGGTAAAATGATACCCGGGGTCAAACAGCAAAGTTACCACAGCATCACAACCAAGTCAGTAACGGGTAAATCCTCCTCTGTTTGCCAAACAAGCATTGATCCGACGTGGCATACTCCTAATGAGACGTCTAAGGTCATTTTGGTCCAGATTGTCCCAGACATGCTCGATGGGGGAGAGGTCGGGACTCAGTGCTGGCCAAGGTAATGTGGTGATGTTCTGTTGTTGGAGGTAACCTGTAACGATCCTGGCCCTGTGACATCTTGCGTTGTCATCCTGGAAGATGAAACGGCGGCCATGACGTCGTGCGAACGGCACAACATGGACTGCCAAGATGTTTTCCCGGTAGTACTGGCCTGTAACACGCCCTGCAACAACATGTAAAGCCGTTCTTCCAGCAACAGTGATGCCTCCCCACACCATAACAGAACCACCCCCAAATCGATCATGTCTGATGACGTTAACGTCTTGGAAGCGCTCGTTTCGACGACGCCACACCTTCCTACGTCTGTCCAAAAAATCAACAGTGAACCTTGACTCATCTGAAAACATCACATTGCTCCAGCGTCGATTATCCCAGTGTTGACGATCCCTACACCAACGACGTCTTGCCTGAATGTGATGATCTCTCAAACAAGGGATCACGCGAGGACGTCGGGCGCGAAGGTGACCCCTATGCAGTCGAATCCGAATCGTCTGGCCACTCACTCTCACACCAGTGTCTGTTTAAAGACGAGCGCTGATCTGATTTGCTGTGATGACACGATTTCTCAAGGCCAAGGTACGGATAAATCGATCCTGGGCTTGAGTTGTCGCCCTTGGTCGACCTGAGCGTGGTCTGTCCTGTACAGATTGTGTATCACGGTATCTGGACCATAGCCTGCTTATGACAGACTGAGAAACATTCATCGTCCGCGCCACAACCGCCTGTGTTGTGCCGATCTGTAGCATGCCAAGGGCACGTAACCTTTCATTTTGGGTAAGCCGACGCATATCAAAATTTGTTTTCTGGTCACTAAAACAATTAAACTGATGTTTCCACCCTGGAATTCAATGCCACAATGACTGTAACATTCAAAGTCAGAGTCGTGCAAATCTTGGGTTGGACCCCCATGATGATCCCAAGCATCACCTGCATTCCATGCGGTAGCTATTGGTGCGTTTAGGCGTCACATGTAACTGGAAATGTTTCTTCTGTTAGGTTCTACTCCTTGTCACGTACAACCCGGGAATCGAAACCACGCCAATTGACTCAATGACAGACCTAATGATGCAGCGCGCGCACGCTATCCATTCGGTCACCTACTCACCGCCCCATATACAGTCAGTACATAGGAATCCAGAATTAATAGTATCTATTTATCAATGATAGATTTATATTCATAAATTCATTGTTTAATTTGTCTTTATCTATTTTGCGTTAAACGAATTAATCATTACAAAAGAAATATTCATTTATTTAGTTTAATGTATAAAATACATCCTGCATCCAGCAGGAATCGTCACCCTTCTAGTTACACGCCTCGTTTGACTTAATGTGACACCCTTTCGACTGACAGTCATTCGTCTGGTAATACCAGCTGTGTTCTTTGTATGATTTCGCTGTACAGCTCCTCTTGTCGTGTTTGATAGCCTGATTTGTCTGGTAAGTTTCTTTGGAATTTTTCTGGACTGAAAGAAAAAGGAAGGAATTAATTTAAGGCTTAAGATATTAAAGTTGTATAAAAAGAGATAATAAAAAAAATTATTTTATACTGAGCGAAGTTACGAACGTTTGAAGAATAGAATGGTCTCGATTGTCAATGCGCTACCGTTGTTACGATGATTAACAAAGTCTCGATTATCCATTTTTAAGTTTAATTTTTAAATGGCGATCGTGTTTCAATCCGTTCAAAATCACAAACAACCGATGATCTAGAGAGTTGATTATTATAATGCTAATAAATTTCAAATAATTTATATAACTTGGGGCCAAAAGCAAGATCTGCAATAAGCAGATTTCGCTCTTACATAATGCATCTTGACGAAATTTGTTAATGGGAGGCAACTCTGATTGGTGATGCGGAACAGTAATCCAAGGATCAAGATATAAAAGAAGCAAAGTGAGAGAGAGAGAGAGATGGGGTTTAACGTCCACTCGACACAAACTAGGTAATTTCGGGACTAACTTATGGTTTATTTTTTTTATTTCAATAATTCGCTTGCGTGTGGAGGTCTTTAGTTGTGGGAGGAAACCAGAGATCCCGGAGAAAACCCACGAGATTGGACAGGCGACTCTTTTCCTTGTCACATACAACCGGGGATTCGAAATTACGCCAGTTTACTCAATGACAGGCCTTATGATACAGCACACACGTGCTAACCATTCGGCCATGCAACACCCCAAAGAAGCAAATATAATAATGAATAATAACTTCTCCTAGCGACTGTTCTATCAGATACTATATAATAACTTACTCGTTTGGTAACACCGGCAATTGGCTTAGTTTTAGTTTTCTTCATAACTTTATGTGTTGGTCTGAAAAAAAAAAGATTGGATTAATTTAGGGATTAAAATAATAAAGAAAGGAGTTAAAATATTTCTAGTGGTTGTACTGAAATGTGAAGAATGTCAAAACTCCTCTGGGCGATTCGCAGACTACACATAATCTAACGACAAAAGAAACGACTTATTTCTGTCCGATAGGTTGCCAGGTAAAGAAACATACGCCCACGGCAGCCAATCATCCCAGAGTCGACATGGGTTGTCGCACATTTATTCTGTTGAAGGTAACAGGGGCCGTGACAAGGCACTGATATCAATCTCTTACAGATGGTATGATAACGTTTGTCGTTAGAGCGTTCACAGGGTGAAAGGAGGGCCTTAACGGTAGAAGTTATTAACAGAAATTGCAGAAATTCAATAGTCATTATTAATATAATAGTTATACAGATCGGTTGATAACTTTCATAAAATTTAGTTGAATTTCCTTTAAGGTCATTAGTGACATCATCAACTAAGCGTTTGGAGTTTTCTACATGTATATAATGTCCAGTCAAATTTTTTATTTTATTATTGCTTAACAAATACGAGAGAAGCCTAGTAGTAGATTCCAGAGACGTGTGTCATGCGCAGTATATAGGAATCAAAAATAACTAGCATATATTTATCAATGATAGATTTATATTTATATTGTTTAATTTTTCTTTGTTATTTATTTTGCGCGAAATTCATTATTCATTACAAAAGTAAATTTCCATATTGACTGTTTAATATTTATTTTTTCTGTGTATTTTGCATTAAACGCATTAATCATTACAAACTCATAAAATACCTGTTGCATCCAGCAGGAATCGTCAACCTTCTGGTTACACGCCTTGTTAGACTTAATGTGACACCCTTTCGACTGACAGTCATTCGTCTGGTAATACCAGCAGTGTTCTTTGTATGATTTCGCTGTACAGCTCCTCTTGTTGTGTTTGATAGCCTGATTTGGCTGGCAACTTTCTTTGGAATTTTTCTGGGCTGAAGGAAAAAGAAGGGATTAATTTAATTTATTCAGGATGCATTGTGTAAAATTAAGATAAAGAGCTGATAATTCTTGCTATTTTAGTTTAAAAATAGATAATGAAAAATGAATAGGATTAAAATTTCAATCAAATTATTTCATACTGTGCGAAGTTATGAACATTTAAAAAATAGCGTAGTCCAGATTGTCATTGCTACCGTTGTTACAATGTCTCGATTATCCAGATTGTCATTGCTACCGTTGTTACAATGTCTCGATTATCCAGATTGTCATTGCTACCGTTGTTACAATGTCTCGATTATCCATTTTTAAATTAAATTATCAAATGGTGATCGAGATTCAATCCGTTCAAAATCACAACCAAACGGTGATCTAGAGCGTTGATTATAGGCTTGTGATGTGAATAAATGATTGATTAATAATTCATAAAACATTTGAATCCTAATTCAAGATCTCTATATATAAATTGGCAGACCTAGCTCTTACATAATGCATCTTCGCAAATCTCAAGGACAACTCTGATAGACGATTGCTTTAGATCTTCCCCAATCACCCTTTTTAATACCATAAAAAGATTTTAAATCATGTATAAATAATTTTTTATTTATGACCGCTGGCAACGATCTTGGGATCTTGCAGGAACAAATAAACTTCATCACATTAAGCCTCTCCTAGCAGATTGGCCCAACTCTTATTGAACCAACAGGAGGGATGAAGTTGTTTTGTGTCGCATTGGTCATACCTTTTTAACTCAATATTTTCATTTTGAAGCGAGAGCCTCAACCGGAATGTGTTCACTGTCATGTTCCTTTGACAGTAAAACACATCATGATTGAGTGCAAACATCTCAAGTATATTAGATCTAAATACTACCGTTGCCAGTCATTACGTCAGCTATTTGCTCAACCGGAGCTATATGATAAAGTGCTAACATTTTTAAAAGAGACAAACTTTTATTCTCAATTTAAATTGAATATATTTAATCATGTATATCTTTTTAAATATTTATATATGTAAAAGATTTGTTATATATTTTTTTAATTAATATATTTTCTGTGATATTTGTTGTTATTTACATATATAAATTCATTTATGTGATATCGTTTTAATTTGTCTCGTTAGATTCACCATATGTTTGGCGCGATATAGCCCGGTTGGAGCTGACGTGCCATAAAACCATATTTCTTTCTTTCTTTCTTTCTGATAGGTGATACAGTAATGTATAAAACGTTCTTGTCGTGACAGTCCTATCAGATGATATATTATTATAACTTACCCGCTTAGCAACACGACCCGTTGTCTTAGTTTTTTTAGTTTTATACTTCTTGATAGTTCCACGACAGCCTGATTTGGCTGTGTGTACTGTACTTTTTGGCCTTTTAACCAGTTTCAACATTTTCCTGGAATGAAATAGAAATACTAGATTCAATTAGGCATGAAAATATGTAAAACCCAGAGCCAAATAATAACTGTCTTCTGTAAACCCGATGCTTCTCACCAAAAACATCTGTTAAGAACTGTAACGTCTATCACGATCACAGTGTCTTCGGAAAAGGGCACAAAGGGTCGTAGAACGATGAAAATCTTTTTAAAAAGATTCGCCCACTAAAAATAGATTTTTTTGGAAACAATTAGAACAACTTCTGCAAGTATCGAGGAAGAGGAGAAGGCTAGAACAGAGACAGTCTAGCACACTGACTTTACAGGAACAGTGAATGGTACAGGTATATGCATAATGTGGCTTATCAAAATATTTGGTGTTCTGCTTCGGTCACTTCCTGCGTCGCGCGTCGCCTTTTTTTTTAATGTTAAGCAATGGAGAAAAAAAAGCGACATCGCCCTTTATAAAGGACACTACACCATTCAATGATTATGGATTGAGTGTCTAGGTTAACTAGTGCAGAAGTGAACGCAACCTTAGATTCTTTCAACATCGATCTTAATCTGATTTCTTCAAGGATGCTTATAATTCGTCGTAGGATATCAAAAAAAAATTAAAATAAAATTATATTCTCGTATTAATTTTGTATGTAAAGGAATATTCATGCTACACTTGAGAACCAATAAAACAACTGTAAACCATACCCACATCGTTATCAGTACCCAGCCATTGTTTGTTTAGCTATAGTGTATGATCTACAAAGTGCACGAGGTCACTCATTCACACTAGAGTTTGCGATTTTAAGTTTAGAATAGAACTTTAAAATAATAATATAGCACATAAACTAGATATTATAGAAATGTCTTGTTATATAAAGGATATTTCTGGCAGTCCCTTGTGTCCAATATAGATTACTGTCCAATGCAACGGCAAATAAACTGCAAATGATTTCTGCTGGTGTACATGTGCATTTCATCACCAAAACTATAAACAATATTCGTTCAGAAAAAGCGACACGAGGGGCGACGCGTCACTTTTTCAAGGGGGTGTTAAAAAGTCTACGTCGCCTTTTTTCTCTAAAGCTTAACGTTGGAAAAGGCGACGTACGACGCGAATACTGCAGGTATGTTTTAACGTGTAGGTAGATAGAGAATCTCCTATACTCGTCTTTTATGGTATCAAAAAATATCAACACTCGTTGATAAAGCCGAGGTTTTTTTTACTTTATCAACGAGTGTTGATATCGCAGTAGATTATGAAATATATCACACAAGCGATATCTACTGTAGAATGTATTATTGGGTGATAAAACAGTATTAACCTCTCCTATAAGTATTAATCCATCCTATATGAATGATACAGGTATGTTAAAACATGTAGGGAGAACAGTATTAACCTATCCTATATGAATGATATAGGTATATACATACCGCTGTTGATAGAGTTGGTTCCTGAACGTCTACTTCCACTAAAGTGATACCACAGTCATACTGAGTTGTCGCCGTCGCGCAATCGTCTTATATAGTGTCGCCCACACTAAAAATAGATTTTCCTGGAAACAAATGAAATTCATGCAATAATGGTGATTTGTATGGAAGCCTATTACGGCCATTTCATAATCTCCACTTCAAGCCGCGAGAAATCGAGGGCGAGTGAGCGAGAACGCGAGAAAACAGATCGAGAATGCGAGGATCTCGCCCCGAGGACACGAGATTATTTTTAGCCCGACTTCTCGCTCCATCTTCCTTCGACTTCTCGCTCCTCCGCGTTCTCGCCTTTGAAAACCCTCGCGGCGAGAAGCCGAGACTATGAAATGGCCGCAATAGGCTTCCATAGATTTGGGTTTTCACTATTCTGTATGACAAACCAAATGGGTCAAATTTGACTATCTTAACTGCGTCATCATTTATTCAGAATTTTCTGGAAACAAGTTGAATAACTTATGCAAGCATAGGTGACCCGCTTAATGATTTGGGTTTTCCATATTCAATATGACAAACCAAACTTGTCAAATTTGATAATCGTAACTGCGTCATCATTTATTCAGAATTTTCTGGAAACAAGCAGAGTAACATATGCAATCATAGGTGACCCACTTAATGACTTTTAAAAATTAGGTTTGCACTGTTCAATATGACAAACCAAATGTGTAAAAAAAAATTATCTTAACTGCGTCATCATTCAAAACCAGCATTATGTTCACACTTGAACCAACATTTTTCCATGAACGAATACAGGTTTCCCACGCTAATCTATTATGTTGTTTTTTCAAATGTTTGTGTTAATTATGTTATCTTCAAGCGGAAATTTCAAATTTTCAAGTTATATTTTTAAAATGTATTGAAATAAAGCCTTAAAATAGATGGTATCCATAAACAGTCCTACCTTGTTAAAAAATAATCCTATTAATCCTATAATTCGCTATTGCCAGCTGAGAAATTGGCAAAAATATCATTTTTAACTTCAAATTCCAACGTTGGAAAATGGCTGCCCCGTGTTGTCAATAGCAAAACAGGGGAGGTAATTGTGTTGTTATTTCCTGTGTCATAGATTTTTAAGGGTGGGAAATAATGCCCATGGTCGTATAATAGTGAGTTGATAACCTATTGAGCAAAAGACATAGAAATAATTATGTTTTGACTTTCTTAGAAAATTTGAAATTCTCGCTTTAAGGCTTATAAACACCGATTTTGTTTGAAGTACCAATATAATCAAACTGATTAATATACAGATCTATATTTCGTTTCGTTTTTTTTTAATACTACATGAAGATCTGACAAGTTATAGTGGGAGTTCACGTCAGGCGTCAAACTAGTGGCTTTTGACCCTATGACGTCAGACATTGATTAATCAATTAGCGTTGACGTTTCCAGGGATATACTCTCAGTTCCACGCAGAGAACGCCAAGAAGTCGCCGTAACAGACCGTTTCATTGGCTAATTCCTCACATCAATAAGACAAGTAAAACGAAATTTTGAACTACAAAAAACGAAACGAAATAGGTTCTGTGTTTTAATCAGATTGCAATATAACAAAAATATGTTTAATTTTATCGACCATTTACATTTTTATTGCTGTGAGTGGTTCTGTAGGTAGGGGTTCCAGTGTACTGCTTTGTCCGGATTTCTTCCCGGGACTAGCCAGAAAGAGGACCTCTGACCTGCAGAACATTTATAAGGTTTCGATAGAGCTCCTTCGTAGGACTACCCGAAAAAATCACAGTAAATTTGAAAAATATTTCGAAAACTCTGACCTGTACGTAGAGTTTTTACAGGATTTCTGTGCATAACGTCTAAGATTAGAAAGGTGTTTTTCTGGTTTATTTTAAGCTTTTGGGTTTGCCCTATTCTATTCTTATTGTATGAGTGTCGTATCTTGTCTTTGTTGGATTTTCCGTTACAAAATAACTGCAAATATTAAACCTTACAGTTCAAGTTTATCGACACATTTAAGTCCAGCAAACAATTGGTCGACATGAACTACTACTCCAAGAGTCAGTGACGAAAGGTGACTGTCTTATAAGTAATAGGTTAGGTCACAATAGGGCGTTGGATAGCCAAATGGTTAGCACGTGTTCGCTGTATCATAAGGTCTGTCATTGAGTCAACTGGCGTGGTTTCGATTTCCTGGTTGTACGTGACAAGGAGTAGGGTCGCCTGTCCAGCCTCGTGGGTTTTCTCCGGGTCCTCTGGTATCCTCCCACTACTAAAGACCCCTACGCGCAAGCGAATTAAGTTGAACCATGTGTTAGTCCCGAAATGACCTAGTTTGTGTCGAGTGGACGTTAAACCCCTCTCTCTCTCTCTCTCTCTCTCTCTCCCGTTCGTTAGATTATTATCGCTCATTATCGTAGCAACGTTACTTGTTAATCGAGACTCAGTCTCGCTTCTCCATTTTTAAATTAAATCGTTAAATGGTGATCGTATTTCAATCCGTTTACATCTGTGCCATCCGATGATCTAAAGAGTTGATTGTAGGCTTGCCATGTGTTCATTCGACACAAGCTTCTTATTCCAGACTTGAATCATTATCGCCCTTTATTTTTGGCAATCAATTTTATCGCGACATTTTACAGCTACGGTTTATCACAGATGGAGTTTAACTCATTATTGATTTCCTCACTCAAACATTTGCGGTCCTTGGTGGCTCATTGAGTAAGACAGGGGCTCGTTAGCCTGAAGGTCTCGGATGTTGGCCGAGAAAATTCCGTGGGATTTCCCGGTGTGGTTTCTCCTTGTCATTGGTGCAGGAGGTGGGGCCAGACAGGGACAGCTGTCTTGTCGTTCGGATGGGACGTAAACCCGAGGTCTCTTATACACATTGGCGTGCGCCTAAAAGAACCCTTGGCAATTGGAATTGGGTATGAGAGTAGGTCGTAGTGCCACCGCCGGGTAAAATTTTCCAAATAGCACATCCAGTCGGTGCAGAAAAGTCGGACGTTAAACACGGTTTTATTTCATTGTACCCCAAATTTGGAAGCGAAATTGTTCTTGAAGTTGTTCTTGCCGTGAATAGATCAGTACAGATATGCAGGACAAGGTGGGGGTGGAAAAAGAGATCAGAATTAACACTCGTCAACTGGAAAGTGAAATACAGTTGGAATCAATTAAGGGGAGTTAACTATTGTCGAGTCCCAATATGGATTTGAACCACTAATTGTTTAACGTCCATTCGACACAAACTAAGACATTTATTTCAATATTTCAATAATTCGCATGCACTTATGGTTCTTTAGCAGTGGGAGGAAACTGGACGACCCAGAGTATACCCACGAGGTTGGGCAGACAGATTCATTGTCACGTACAAGCAGGTGATTGCAACCACGCCACTTGACTCCATGTCAGCGTTTGACCTTTCGACCGTCTAACATTTCTTATTTCATATCCTAACACCATGACTTTCTGGCTAAATTTGAATAATTTCTAACTAAACTATAGATGTTTTAAATGTTTGTGAATTGCGGGGAGGGGGGGGGGGGGCTAGTGGTTTAGGGTCTCAAAGTTTATGATTGAGACAAGTCGTGGCTTGGTTTCGAATCCCCGCTTGGGCGTGGCAAGGAATAGGGTCGAGTGCCCAACCTTGGGGTTTTTCTGCGGGTTTCTATGGTTTCTTCCCACTGCTAAAGATCCCTACACGCTAGAGAATTATTGAATTGTCCTGAAATGACCTACATTGTGTCGAGTGGACGTTAAACTCTCTCTCTCTCTCTCTCTCTCTCTCTCTCTCTCTCTCTCTCTCTCTCTCTCTCTCTCTCTCCACACACACACTAACTAAATCACTGTAAATAATAACCATTGCTATAATATATCAATCATCATCATCGACCGCCATTTGTGTCTAAATTAAGACACCACAACCAAACTATATCAAAGCATATCAATGACAAAAGCTGATCGAAATGTATCAAAACAAGTCGCCTCAATTATTCTTGAAATTGACAATAATTTTTGTCATTTAGATACTCTGACAATTTAATATAAAAATACATGTAGCAATCAATTCTACTGACCCTACAACCAAGTCCCATGTGCACATTGGTGTGCACATAAAACAACCCTTGGCAGTTGAAATTCGACATAAGAGAAGGCCATAGCGCCGCAGGCCGGGTAAAATTTCGCTCATAACACACTGTAGGGCGTATGCCTGTCTTCGTGAGGCCAGTCGGAGCGGAACAGAAGGAGGTTAAACCCCTTTTCATTTGATCTTGCTTTGCCACGCGTTAAACCCCATTTCATTCTAGCCGAATGGTTAGCACGCGCGCGCTGTATCATGCGGCCTGTCATTGAGTCAACTTGTTGGGGGTTCGCTTCTCCGGTTGTACGGGACAAGGAGTAGGGTCGCCTGTCCAACCTCGTGGGTTTTCTCCTGGTCCTCCGGTTTCCTCCAACAGCTAAAGACCCCTACGCGTAAGCGAATTATTGAAATAAAATTGAACCATGTGTTAGTCCCGAAATTACCTAGTTTGTGTCGAGTGGACGTTAAACCCTCTCTCTCTCTCTCTCTCTCTCTCTCTCTCTCTCTCATTTTAACTTGCTTTGCCACACGTTTAACCCCATTTTATTTGATCTTATTTTGCCACACGTTAAACAACATTTTATTTCACATCGATTATACGTTAGTGTGATAGTCGTTTTAATTGCATTTCTCTGTTGACCCCACCAACATGACAGTCAGGTATATAATTATAATATAATCTCAATTTGCTATTCTCTGATTAGTAAATACACAACATAGTTGTCCATCAATATTATCATCTACATTTGATTAATTTGATATTTAGTTGATTTGGGTTCATCTTCTAAATGGAATCTTTCGGACTCCTAAATGCCGTAAAAGATCGATGTATTACAATAGTAAATGCATATTAAAGAGCACAATGACCATATAAAGTCACATGTGCTTAAAGCCATTGTTTACTACATACACGTCAATCCAATCTGATTAAAATACAGTTTGTTTAAGAAAGAAGCCATGACAGTTCAAACATTTTAATAAAAACAGAGTTAACTCCCCTGATGTGATGCACTACATTAATAATAGGCCTACATACAGTGATGCACAATACAATTATATAATACTGGGAACAATATCTAAATATTGATATTTTAACACAGTTCTATATTTCGTTTCGTTTTTTTTTATATTTTCGATCGCCTACACTACAGGAAGATCTGACCAATTATAGTGGGAGGTCGCGTCAGGGGTCATATGGGCGACTTTTAACCCTATGACGTCAGACATTGATTAATCAATCAGCGTTGACGTTTCTAGGGGTTTGCCCATAGTTCCGTACAGAGCACGCCAAGAACTTGCCGTCGTAACAGACCGTTTCATTGGCTAATTTCTCATATCAACTAGAACGCCCGAACTCTTCCAGATCCTAGTGTTGTGAAGTCAAGTAAAACGAAATTTTGAACTATAAAAAAACGAAACGAAATAGGGTGTGTGTTTTAATCAGACTGACGTTAATCTAAATTCGCTCCTAATCTTCCCTCAAAGTTCCAAGTTGCCAACGAAAACACGCCTAATCGTCCTAGACGCCAGAGACATCACAGTGCCCAAATGTTTATTAGAAATGTTTATTCCTCGGATGCATACATTCCGACTAAAATTTTACTACCCGTGTATGAGTTTAAGGAGCTAAATCGCTAATATTTGGGACCTAGGAATTGAACCAAATGGATCGTAGCGCATATAATAATGTAATCTGATTGTATATAAACTGATTTACATTCAATTGTTTCCGATTTGACTCTAATTTCAAATCATTTATGTCCAGCGAGATACGGTACGAGTCTCAACCGAATGGCAATTTCTAGCGTCTGGTTATTCCAGTTTATTGCGCATACTCTCAAGATAAGATATGGCGTCACCGTTTGACATGAGTTGTTGAATATGTCTAGCCTCGTTCGTTCTGGTCACTTGTTACAAATGAAGCTGAAATGCATTATGGTACACGATTCGTGTACCAATGGTAAAACGTTTATTTTGTCTTAAAATTTAATATTGAATATCAGAAGCCTACCTTTTCCCGGTAAGATTACAACATCAATGTTGATTTGAATTGACAAATAATTCGTGTTTTCAACTTGTAAGATGATATTGAGTTAGAGACAAAGCTACTTTTAATATTAAATACTAGTTAACAGTTTAAAATTCAATTTTACTATTATTACAGAAGTTGACAACAGATATTAGTTAACAGTTTAAAATAACACTTTACTATTACTACAGACGTTGACAACAATTAAAAGTTAACAGTTTAAAAATAACATTTCGCTATCAGTCAATAATAACTATTTTAAATTAACACGTACAGATACTAGTAAACAGTTTTTATTAACACAGTTAGTGAGTTGAAACAGATACTACTGTTAAAACAGTTTAAATTAACACATTTAGTGAGTTGAAAACAGATACTAGTAAACAGTTTAAATTACGAGTTGAATTATTATGAGTTGACAACAAATAACAATGAACAGTTTAAATTATCATTCATTTTACTCCGAGTTTACGAGTTCATAGTAAACAGAAAGGGTTCGTGGAATCAATCCAATGACCATTCGAATCTTTCTCCCTTTGCGAGTCTAATTTATTTTGTGGGACTAAACACCCTTTTAACACGAAGCCAAAAAGATTGAAATATATTTTTGCATTGTCGCCTAAATTGGGCACTATATATAGCATATAATAGGGGATTGGTAGCATTATTTAAAAAATATAAATGATACAAAGTATGTATGACAGCGACCTCTACTTTGTTAAGACGGCTGTCTAAATCGGGAATGTATAAATAGCACATGTTTATCACCCAAAATGGCAACCATGATACGATGAAAAGCCCAGTGATCAGAAACAAAATTTTCGCAATAAAAATCTGTCTCCTGTGATTTGGTGATTTGAAATGATATGAGAGGTCGCTTGTAACTTGGTTGGTGCCGTTTACTCGATTTTCGTGTGTCTTCTTTGTAAGACTTGTGGATATTTTCGGTTCACCCGTTTTTGTCTCGGGGGAATAAAACAAATCGACCTCTTCGATATCGCCGATTGGAGATTCACTATGCAGTTGACGCGTTTGCCTCTCTTTTGTACTTGTACTTTGAGTTTGCGCAAGAGTTTCGGCCATCTTGTTTTCCCGCCTTTGCGTCTCTTTTGTACTTGCACATTGAGTTTGCGCAAGAGTTTCCGCCATCTTGTTTTCCCGCCTTTGCGTCTGTTTTGTACTTGCACTTCGAGTTTGCGCAAGAGTTTCTACCATCTTGTTTTCCCGGCTTTGCGTCTGCTTTGTACTTGCACTTCGAGTTTGCGCAAGAGTTTCCCGATCTTCCGCCGTCTGTGGTAGATTCCTTGATTTCATTGGTGCCACTTTCATAATTTTTCTTCGTGAAACATTTGGTCTACCATTTAGCACCATGTAAATTTTTCCATAACATATTGTGGTTATAATAATAAGGGCGATAAATATAGCAATGAAAACAATACCGTACACTTGTAACGTCCATGTGTTGTAATAAGCATCTAAATATTCACAAGCTGTAACGGTAGAAATGTTCACGAGAAAAGAGCTTTCATTATATCCATATATACCCAGACGATGCAACAAATGCATATCCACTGGCCTTATTTGAATTCCTTTAAAAATGAGCGTCGGGCATGTAACTATCGCGGATATAACAACCACTGCCAAAAGGATGTATCGTAACTTTTTGGAGTAGCCGAACTCTTGTGGTTGGCCACTGCAGATACACTTACACCGCTCAACAGCGACAACCAAGAGGACGAAACAGGACATAGCTAAAGAAGAGGACTGGATCCATTCAAATGTTTTACACGTGATGGTACTAAGTTGCGTGTAGTAGTTGTTGGCTTTATGAATCTCATATGGCACCAAAAACATACAGACAAATAAATCAACAAAAGCCAAGACTATGATCGCTGTCAAATCTGCGTTCTTCTTTTGTTTGGTTTTGCTGGACAAGGATACAGTAAGAACCAAGCTGTTACCAACAGTCCCTACCAAACAGATCAATGCTTGAAAGAACACATGAAATAAGCAGATTGTAGAGTAAGCCTCACTTACTTTTGTACTTAGTAGATGCGGATCACACTCTCCACAGTTTTTGTTCATTTTGTGAAAACCAAATTGTGTACAACGTCACATAATAATGTCTTACAATGTTGTGAAAACCTGAAATCGTGTACAACGTCACATAATAATGTCTTACAATGTTGTGAAACCTGAAATTGTGAAAAACGTCACAGAATGTTTTACAATGTAGTGAAAAATGAACTATACGTAAATTGTGTACAACGTCATATAATAATGTGTGTTTTTACAATGTTGCGAATATGGCGACCACATCCCTTCGGGTCTATCACCCTATTCATTATCTATTCTGTATAGGACGATGATGTGTTCATTTGCTGTGTTTCTGTCTCTGTTTTGTTGTGTAGATCTCCTGCATGGCCTATGGCATATTAAAAAAATGTAAGAATACAGAACTCTGCACTCACAATCCAAAAAACTAACGAATTTGTCCCATATAATTCTTTGTCAGAATAGGAATAATAATCAACTTGTTTAGCGTTTGGTGTTCCAGTTAATAACGTAAAATAACAGTTTTAAAAGAATAAAAAATTAAAATGTCAACATGTTCGGGGTTAAGATTCTTTTTAAAAAAGACCTTTTTTTATAAGAGGCCCACACGAAGGTTGCACACGGCCTAACAAACAAACAAACGCCCAAAACTGGAGACAAAAGATGAACACCACAGAAAAATCAAGGTCGTGGATCACAGAAGTCTTAAATCAAGTGAATAAACTAAAAATGGTCTATAATTCTATGCAGTTTTCTCAAACACTTTTTCATTTCTATTACATCTTGTGGGAATGTCCATCCCCAATTCCAGGAAATTTTAGTATTTTCAGCTATAATAAATCGCTTACTTCTCAATGATAACTTAACTCTCTGCTGCAAGTTGTCACATGATCATGGTGCCTCAGCTGTTATCTAATTTTACTGCAGGTATTTCAATAAGTCAAATAATTCAATGTAATCAGACATGAACCTCAAAAGAAAACTTTGTATCCATACAGCTATATACAGAAAATTTTCTGTCACAAAATGACTTATAGCAGCTCGGGACGGATTAGCTATCATTATTGTATTATTGGGGCCTTGAACTTAATAGATAAATTATACACTAATGTCTATATAAAATGGAATAGTGTGTAATCGTGTTCATGTTTTGATTGATTGATGTAAAGGTGGGGTCCTTTTTCTTTTCAAATATTGTATTGTTGTTGTGCTGTTTTCTATGGTATAGACAAGGAGTAGGGTCGCCTGTCCAACCTCGTGGGTTTTCTCCGGGTCCTCCCACTGCTAAAGACCCCTACTTGCAAGCGAATTATTGAAATAAAATTAAACCATATGTTAGTCCCGAAATGACCTAGTTTGTGTCGAGTGGACGTTAAACCCCATTTCTCTCTCTCTTTTCTATGGTATATTTATATATATATTTTATAATAATATATAGGTATTTATTATCTTATAGGGGGGTCACGGTGGCTAAGTGGGTAAGACGCGGGCTCGCTAGCCTGGAGGTCTGGTGTTCGATCCATGCATTGGCCGAGAAAGTTCATCCAGATTTTCCGGCGTGGTTCCCCCTTGTCAGTGATGCAGGACGGAGGGAGTGACAAGGACAGCTGTCTAGTCATTCGGATGGGATGAAAAACCGAGGTCCCGTGTACACATTGGCGTGCACGTAAAAGATCCCTTGACAGTTGGAATTCGATATAAGAGTAGGCCGTAGTGCCGCTGTCCGGGCAAAATTTCCCTCATAGCACACTGTATGGTGTATGCCCGTCTTCATTAGCCCAGTTCGGAGCAGAACAGTAGGACGTTAAACCCCATTTCATTTTATTTCATTTGTTTGTTTTGTTTATTAAATACGTTATGACGTAGGAAACTTGAATGTATTTCATGTATTAACGGGATCGTGCATTTGGTAGAGTCTATTAGCTTAATGCTATAACGGTGTACCTTGCTCATATTACATACATTGTATCATTATATTGGGTGAATAACAACCTATAATTCTTCTAAAAAGACATCCAGACTTGTAAGCGAGTTGTTAGGATCTTACAGGTCATTCGT
The DNA here is from genome assembly GCF_932274485.2 of Patella vulgata. Classification (NCBI taxonomy): domain Eukaryota; kingdom Metazoa; phylum Mollusca; class Gastropoda; family Patellidae; genus Patella; species Patella vulgata. The sequence continues at coordinate 63,166,306 of NC_065885.2, read as the reverse complement.
CACAAAATTGACGATAAGGTATATAAGCTCTTAAATAATTCTCAATTATATTCTTAGATTTTGGTCTACAATTGGATAGATATCAGGTACGTACAGCAGGTCAAGATACGGCTCTAAAGTTTTGACCGACACGGTTCTACCTCGTACGCAGGTTAGTTTATTAACGTAATCTAACTAGTACGATACTTCTTAGTTAAAGATACATTATGTAAGATTTAGATAAAAAGCTGACCATCCTTGCTATAATAGCTCAAAATTAGATAATGTTAAATGAATAATTGAAAATTTCATTCAAATTACTCTATTGCGAGCGAAGATATTAGCCTTTGATGTTATCGGATGTGAATTTTACTGCTGTAAACGTACGTAGTTTTAGTGCAAACTTATTCTAGTACTCTGTCAGAAGTGTGAACAGTGCCAAAACCTTGTATAACTGTATGTGTCTGAAGGAATTATAAAATTATTAAAACTAACTTGGACTTTGTGAAATTATTCCGTGGAGCCAGAAACGAACCAACGAAAGAAATAAAGAAGGTAGTCTTAGCCACTAGACAAACAATCTAGCCAGAAGAACCAATGATTTTATACCGTTTTCACAACGGGCGCGCTAGAGGGTTTGAGAGACATCCATATCTAGTCCCTCGCAAGAGAGGCTAGAGACTCTGACACTTTAATCCAGGAAAGTAACCGACAAGGTTACAGGTGGATAATTCTTGTAGGCTGTAGCTATTTACTGTAGTTACCGCAAAAATCTATAAAAATTGAAATTAAATGGGCTAGTGAAGACAGTGTGCAAAGAGGGAAATTTTGCCCGAACAGCGGCGCTACTGCCAAGGGTTCTTTTACGTGCACGTCCATGTGTACATGGGACCTCTATAAATATCGGGCATGGTGTAAAATGAAATAGTAGATGATCATAGATTGGATATTGACCACAAATAACCTGTAGAATTAAATCATTTATATTTGCACCCAATACTACCAAGGAGCATACCCTCGCGGCCATCGGTTTTAAAGACCACTCCGCAAAATCAATTTTTGGCGGTTTTTTTCATGATTACCTCCAAAAGATTAATGATTCCGTCAGCAATTGTTCAGTTCCAGCAGCCATCCATTACACAATTACAGAAGGTTCATAAAATCGAGTTTGGTCTTTCTGGAATAACAATTAAAATGGCACGAAAAGCCTCGGGGTCTACACGAAGTTAAAACGGTCCAAAAAGTTATTGTTTGGCACTACATTCAACAATATACAGACATTTCTTCCAGGACTCCGGTTGTACGTGACAAGGAGTAGGGTCGCCTGTCCAACCTCGTGGGTTTTCTCCGGGTCCTCCGGTTTCCTCCCACTGCTAAAGACCCCTACGCGCAAGCGAATTATTGAAATAAAATTAAAACCATATGTTAGTCCCGAAATGACCTAGTTTGTGTCGAGTGGACGTTAAACCCCATTTCTCTCTCTCTTCCAGGACTTTGCGGAGAGGTTTGTTCATCGAGATACCTGTACGAGCTACAGAACTCACTAGTGACCAAACTGACTCCCATTTAAAAATACACTATGTAAGGTTTGGATAAAGAGCTTGCCATTTTCGCTATAACAGTTCGAAAATAGGTAATGTGAAATGAATATGTTGAAAATTTCATTCAAATTACTCTATTGTGAGCGAAGATATTAGCCTTAATAGGATTGACAAGACGTGTGCAATAATTTCAACCACCGTAGTTCGAAGCTAAGTCTCGCTCCTCCATTTTTAGTTTAAAGCAAAATATGGCTGAACTGTTCGAATCTATTTAATATCGGAGAAATGCGATGCCATCGAGTGTTGATTATGGCCTGGATAAGTCAATTTATGTCTAATTAATAATTTAGATAACATTTCAGGCCTAAAGAAGGACCTGCAATAGGCGGATTTAGCTCTTGCTTAATATTGCATGTTTAAGTGACGTATTCTCTCAACGTTATCAAAGTTAATACAGTATGTGTAATACTTGGTGAAGAATATTCTCTCAATGTACGGGAGTATAAGCATTAATTAATTTTTTTACGAAACAAAAAACATACATGTATACTTATGGAAATGGGGTCATCTACATCAAGAGGGTCACGGTGGCTAAGTGGGTAAGACGCTAGCTCGCTAGCCTGGAGGTCGGGTGTTCGATCCCTGCATTGGCCAAGAAAGTTTACCCAGATGTTCCGGCGTGGTTCCCCCTGTCAGTGATGCAGGACGGGGGGGCCTGCCAAGGACAGCTGTCTAGTCATTCGGATGAGACGAAAAATCGAGGTCCCGAGTACACATTGGCATGCACGTAAAAAATCCTTTGACAGTTGGAATTCGATATAAGAGTAGGTCGTAGCGCCGCTGCCCGAGCAAAATTTCCCTCATAGCACACTGTATGGCGTATGCCCGTCTTCATTAGCCCAGTTCGGATCAAAAAAAGTAGGACGTTAAACCCCATTTCATTTCATTTATCATCTACATCAAAGAATGAGATTCAGCTGAGTATTTTTAAATTCGAAATTATCATTGTTAACTTTGTTGTACAAGCTGACCTATTTTATTTTATTTTATTTATTTCATCTGTTGTAACCACTACCGGATCGGGGGGGGGGGGCAAAGTGGGACAAATGTCCAGAGCCCACACAATTCTAGGTCATACTAATATTTTATCCCGGACGGAGCCAACCAGTATCTGGGATGAGGGGTGTGGGTTGTGGCCCTGAGCAGTAAGGGATATTGGGGGCCCCGGGACTGGTAGGTACCAACAGATTTTCGGGGGCCCAGAGATCGGTTAGGCCCTAAAATTAACTAAATTACATAACGTAGAGGTTCTACCAATCAATAGGTCCTTAGGAGGCCTTGTGCTCTGGTGTGTTAAGTGTTCTTGTTAGAAGTTTCTTTTTAAAAGTCTTTACTGACATTCATTGCTAATCGGAGTTTAATGTTTTGTGTCACCTAAAATAATTTCACTAAAATAAAGTAAATGAAAACATCATAAGAGAAAGAGTCTGTTTAAAATATTCAAATTGTCAACGAATTCTAAACGTCAATGAAATCGCTGCCTAAATTGTCTTAGATGCACTGAAATTAATCCTAATTTTAAAAAAAAAAATCCTGGAGGAAAACACCCCAGGCACTCAAGGGGGCTGAGTACATACTAGTACGATCCGCGGTCAATACGAACAATTTGAACAAACAACAATGGGGCCCCCGCACAGTTGGTATGTCCCGGGGCCCCCACAAGGTTAATCCGGCACTGGTTGTAACATATTGGAAATGTCTTTCATTAATACATTTCTGAGTAATAGATACCCTGAATCAACGGATTAGCAACACTCTATTACGAAACCCCAACACGTCACGGGCATTGGAAGAAATGGTAACGTCCTACTTTGCTCATGTTCCTGGGGCAACGACCGCGAGTTTTACAACATCTGGTCTTTGCTAGACTGGTCTGCAATTCCCGAACATATATACGTTATCTCTCTTTAACGCAGACACGAGAACGACAGCGTCCAATCAGGGGTTGTGACACAAACACACTCACATCAACCAAAACACGGGTTATATAAGAACTCTGTCAGATCCTAGTGTAGTAAAGACAAGTAAAAGGAAATTTTGAACTATAAAAAACGAAACGAAATAGGAACTGTGTTTTAATGAGATTGGGATTCAATTGTAAATATGCTTGTTTGTTCCACTAGACGGGTAACTAAGATGACCAAAAAAAATCGGCAAGATTGATTAATGTTTATGTGGGAAATCACCATCTCAAAAATAGTCATCAATTTATGACTATATATATATATATATATAGAGAGAGAGGGGGGGGAGAGCGAGAGAGAGTGAGAGAGAGGGAAAGAGCGAGAGTTTAACGTCCACACGACACAGACTAGGTCAGTTCGGGACTAACATATGGTTATTAATTTTATTTCAATAATTCGCTTGTGCATAGGGGTCTTTAGACGTGGAAGGAAACCAGAGGACCCAGAGAAAATCCACGAGGTTGGACAGGCGACCCTACTCCTTGTCACGTACAACCGGGGATTCGAAACCACGCGAGTTGACGTAATGACACGCCTTATGATTAGGGCGCACACGTGCTAACCATTCGGCCATCCAACCCCCCAAATAATAGAGAAAATTATTGTATGGCTTGAGTAGAAATTATGTACAAATGACGAATGTAGAACGTTTCGGCCAATGGACATTTCGTCCTAGGACTTTTCGGCTTTTTTTTTTTTAAAGAAATAGGACGTTTTGGACAGATTTAGTTCTTCCATTTCTGTTACAGATGTTTTATCTGTTGCTGTGTATTTTTTTTTTTTGAGTGTGGGCGGGGGGGGGGGGGGCGGGTACTGCAAAAATAAGTAATCAAATATATTGTTATTTTCATTAAGCACTACATAATATTATTATTACAGCATATTTATAGTTCGTCCTTTCATATAACATGTTCAGGTGCGCTTTACAAAGTGCCAATGTAATCATAAATAAACTATAAGATTATGGACATGTTACCAATTGTATACAGAGTCATAGGATAACAGTTTTATAATAACATTCAAGCACTAAAGTTGAAGTTTGATAACTTGTATTTTTTTGCACATTACAGTTACACAATAAATATTACAAAACAAAGAGTCTTATAAATCACAAGCAAGTTTATAAGTATAAAATGTCTAAATGTCATCAGTCTGTTTCGCGAAATTTCAACTAAGATAAAAATCCAAATTTTAGTAATTTGATTGGATAATATTAGATTGATTTTAGTGCTTAGCCAATCAAAATTGAAGTATCTACTAAAATTTGGATTTTATCTTTAGTTAAAATTTCGTGAAACAGGGCGCTGGTTGATACCGTTGATCATCTAATGTTGCTTGGTGCATATTCCATTTTTCGGGTGGGAACGAAGATGGTGTGAGACAGATTCTGATTGGTGCTACATTTTCTTGATCTTCTTAAAATGAATACTATTGTCTAGCAAAATATAGTATGCATAGCTATTATTCTTTTATCAATAAGCAGGTGCGCGCTGTTTTATAAGGTCTGTCAACGGGCGTGGTTTCGGTTCCCCGGTTGTACATGACATGGAGTAGGGTCGCCTGTCCAGTCCCGTGGGTTTTCCCCGTGACAGTGTACTAACATTTTTGCAGAACTGTACTCATCTCGATGGGCTAGTACTGGGTATGGTTCAACTTACATACATGTACAATGTTAATAATTTAGCGGCAGTGCTTTAAACGTAGATCTTTACTGGGATCTGTGTCTCGTTTTAATGGGAGGGTTGGGTGGCCGAATGGCTAGCACGTGCGCGCTGTATTATAAGGCCTGTCATTGGGTTAACTGACGTGGTTTCGATTCCCTAGTTCTTCGTGACAAGGAGTAGAGTCGCCTGTCCAACCTCGTGGGTTTACTCCGGGTCCTCCGGTTTCCTCCGAATGCTAAAGACCCCTACGCGCAAGCGAATTTTTGAAATAAAATTGAACCATGTGTTAGTCCCGAAATGACCTGTGTCGAGTGGACCCCCCTCCTCTCTCTCTCTCTCTCTCTCTCCCTCTCTCTCTCCCCCTCTCTCTCACACACCCTTATCAATATACGATAAGACCTGATAAAATCACCGCGATTACCCCCCGATTAAAACCACGATGTCAATAGTAGCGCGAATCGTGATAGTGGCAACCTAGCATTACATGACAAAGTTCTATATGACATAAGAAACGGTGTCAGTCGTTCGGGTTGAACGCGAAAAGGATTTCACGTGTACACGTTGTCATGCACGTAAAAGAAACGTTGCCACTTGGGATTCAATGAACAGTAGATGGAAATGCGGCAAAAAATTTCACCACAGCACACTGCGTATGAAGTGAGACGTCATTTGTGTTAATCCCCAATCATTTCAAGTTCATCCAGACTTTCCGGTGTGGTTCTCCCTTGTCAGTGATGCAGGACGGAGGGCCTGACAAGGAAAGTTATCTAGTCTTTCGGATGGGACGAAAAACCGAGGTCCCATGTACACGTTGGCGTGCACGTAAAAGATCCCTTGATAGTTGGAATTCGATATAAGAGTAGGCGGTAGTGCCGTTGTCCGAGCAAAATGTCCCTCAAAGCACACTGTATGGGGTATGCCCGTCTTCATTAGCCCAGTTCGGAGCAGAACAGTAGGACATTAAACCCCCATTTCATTTCATTTCATATATCGCGGCATTCGGGATTGCTAAAAACGGAGACTACCGAATGGCGGCCGTCGGAAATAAGCGAAGAGCAACGAACTAACGGAAGTAGTTTATTGACAGGTGGGGAACGAAAGGCAAAGTAAAAATTGAAAGAGTGATTTCTTCTGCAGCAGCAAGATTTCGATAGGATTATCGCAGCCTTTGGTGAACTAAATATTATAACTTGCGGTGTTATTCATGCTCGAAAACAAGCAGCGAGAGCGGTGCCCGGAACAGCCGAACATGCAGGAGAAACAGTAATTAAAGGGAGTGACCGTAAAAATACATGAACTAATCTCGTTCACGCTGTCATCCACTCACTCGTTCGTGCAGACAGTTCCGTGAAGTGCTAAATTAAAGTAGGATATAACAACTAATTTCGCTTCCTTACTGTTCGCTTTGATTCATACGTGAAGCTTGTATATATGTGTACCTGTAGCTAGAATGCAGAATCAGATGCACTAAAATGTCGGCAAGTTTTCTCCATATCGGTGACATTGTGTCACTGTATGCAGAGGGTAGTGTGAATGGATTTATCTCAACACTCGGGTGAGTATTTATGACACCGTATTTCCGTTACAAAACAGTGTTTAATAAGGGTGTGGTGGAGGTATTCTATACCTTACCGCTATTGTTAATAATGTTACATGTACATGTAAATATCTATGTCAACAATTTAGACAGAACTTTTGCTCCACTGACCTACATGTAGTTATTATGTATTTAATATTGAACATTAACATGATTATTGATTTTTCTAATTTAAAGGGGCATGAGTTTAAGATGAATAACACTTTGGAGATTTCCCTAAATAATTCACCGTCTAATTTTCGTTGACAAATCTGCGCACACGGAATGAACTTTGTGAAGGGTATTATTTAATGGATTACCACACTGATAATCCGCCCTGTCATTAAATATTTCATCTGTTGATCTGTACATATTTAAATATTTCACTACTGTCTGATTCATCGTAAATTTTAAACGGATTTCTTCGATTATGAACAAACTACTTAACGTTGGTTATTATAAACTTACCTGTGTGTTTGTAATGAACTCCCGTTCGATAAAATCCATTGCACAACTAATTATCACAACGATGAAAACAAGTTCTCTCTTGAAAAATTGAAATATCACAAACTTTTCCCAGAGAAAAATACCAATATGGAAGATGGTTACGTCACTCTGCGGAAGATATCATTTCGTATTAGGGGTGACAGCATAGGAAATTCAAGTACAATTACGACAAGAATCCATGACCACTCGGTTTAAGACCAGTCGGACCAACTGATAGACCACTCATCCCAAACAAATAGACTACTCGGACCATACAAAAAGACTATTCGGACCCAACAGAAAGACGACTCGGACCAATAATAAAACGTTGTTTTAATAAATTGATAATTGCGTTTGTTTTAATATAATTACTCGAACCAATAATAAAGTGTTATTTTAATAAATTGATAATTGTGTTTATTTTAATATGACTACTCGAACCAATAATAAAGTGTTATTTGAATAAATTGATAATTGTGTGTGTTTTAATATGACTACTCGAACTAATAATAACGTGTTGTTTGAATAAATTGATAATTGTATTCCAAATCGCAAAATATCGAGAACCACACTTGTAGTCACGTTTAAAAAGGGGCATATAAACGTCCGGTCTTCGTATTATTATGTGCTGTTTATATTAACGCATCAAGGGTGGATAACTTGAAAACGTGTCTCCACCCTCCCCCCCCCCCCCATATATAGTAACCCAGGGGTTAGTGGGGTAGAACGGAATGAAACCACTGGGGATACCGCGAATGTGGAAAAAGTAAAATTAGGCTATCAGACAAGAACAGTATACCCGTATATGTGGAAACTGTCAAAAGTCTGGACATACCGAGTCTCATTGCAAGAGTAAAGAAAAATTAGATTGATATTTTTTTTTGGCACAATTATTAATTAATTTTAAAACTAATCGTTGATTTATTTTCCGTACACAAAATTGAACCAAACAACTCTAAATATAAGAATTCCGTATAAGAATTATTTGCTTCTTTGTATTGTGATTTAATAATAAATAAATAGCATATTGTCTAGCCTTATAATATAATTTAATTGGTCCGACTGGTCTTGTTTTGGTCCGACTGGTCTTAGTCCGAGTAGTCTTTGGTCCGAGTGGTCTGGATACCTACGACAATTGGCATTGAGTTTGAGCGTTCGCACACATAACTACCCGCATTCCTGTATTTAGTTACCGTCTAGTAAAATCTCTGCAAATTTTATAGCTTTACTTTTTGAAATATTTTGTTCTAATTATTTGATTAGCGACTCGGATGGGATTATTTACTTTTGAACACGCATGCCGCACAAACACAACTATACATTCGTTTTACGGGCTTTATCACACTTCGGTCAAAACTGTCGGGCTTAGTAGCATTATATACCCACCCGGGCACCCAATACGGCAATAGACACGCTGAGGGCTGCCACAACACGCTTAAAGATGTTACTGAAGCGGTTATTATTCGATCGAAAGAATGCGTATAAAATTAAAAATACACTCAGAGAATTCGGAGGTAAGCTTCATGATCCTTGTTAAATTATTTATAACATAAAGAAGATAGGATATTTATAGTTTATTCATGACTTTATTTTTACGAGTATCCGTGCAATCAGTGATATTTTAATTGTGAAGAAAATTTGATAGACTGGCGATCAATGGTTTCCATATAAATCTCCTATGTAATTGCCTTCAATTGATATTTTTCGTCGCCCAAACCCATATACGATCAAAATGATCGCGCTGTCAAACTATCTTTCAATGTTAACCAACCCCCGCAACAGGTATATTGGATTCGACCATTACGTCACGAAGACATTGTTGACATCGACTCTGTCGAAATTACAAGTAAATTTTCAAATTTTTCAAGAGAGAAATTGTTCTCATCGTTGTGATAATTAGTTGTGCAATGGATTTTATCGAACGGGAGTTCATTACAAACACACAGGTAAGTTTATAATAACCAAAGTTAAGTAGTTTGTTCATAATCGAAGAAATCCGTTTAAAATTTACGATGAATCAGACAGTAATCCATTTAATTTTTCGCTAATCACCTTGTGAATATTTTATTTTGTATATATAACATGTATTATATAATCGTCTGCGATATCACTTACTCACTTAGGTGGAAGCGGACGTTAAATAAATCGGCACAGTACGTTGATCAGGCTACTTAGGGTTAGGGTTAGAAGTCAAAAGTAGCCGGGTCAACGTACTAGGCCAATAAATCTATTTCACACACTAATAATCCGCCTAATCCAACTCGGTATTCACCATGGATTACTGCGTTATTTTTTTTTTTTTTTTAATGGATTTTGTGACTGTCAGTTTACTGGTATAAGTGATGCGAAAAGAAAGGTATGATCGCATATGTTGATTACCTTAAAAAGCAAGAAGATTCTATTTTTCATTGCTATCATGCCACTGCCTGAAACAACCATCGATTTCATCAAAATCTTTAAAGGGTATATTTCTGTGGAGTTGCATACAATATTATATTTTAGTGGGAACAGACCCAAATTTTGCTGCGTCACAGCCCGACAGCCCTTTGAGAAAAAATTTGGCCCACACAATAGTCTACACATGTACCTGAGGATTTGTGTCCATGCGACCAGAATTCAGAAACACGTACATTTACCTATTTCAACTATTGAAAACTAACACTGTTCAAAGTTTACGCCTTACGGTACTGCTATGAAAGAAAATATTTTGGGACATTCAGTCATGTGATCAACTGACGTATAGCGAAGATAATCTGCGGACTCAAACTTAAATCTTATTCTAAGCACACATGCTAATTGTGCAGTGATATTGAAAATTATTTGAAAAATCATTCCAGTCGATAGAGTACAGATCCTACATCGGGCGTGTAGCATCCTACTTTGATCCTTATAAACATCGAGGAAAAATCAGCACAAAGTTGACAATTTGCGCACCAGCTTGATAATATGCACAGATTATAATCTGCACGGACAAAGTGGAATCTGCTCTACACGGCAGCGCAGATTGCAATCTATGCGAAGGCCGTCCTCGGTATCTCCAGTAGTCTCATCCTGTTCTACCCCACTATGCCCTGGGTTGATCCGTGGGGGTGGAGGGTGGATGGCTGAATGGTTAGCATGCACACTGTATCATAAAGTCTGTCATTGAGTCAACTGGCGTGGTTTCGATTCCCTGATTGTACGTGACAAGGAATTGGGTCGCCTGTCCAACCTCGTGGATTTTCTCTGGGTCCTCCGGTTTCCTCCCACTGCTAAAGACCCCTATGCGCAAGCAGGTTATGGAAATAAAATTGAAATATATTTTAGTCCCGAAATGGCATAGTTTGTGTCGAGTGGACATTAAACCCCATTGCTCGGATAAACTTGAAAGAAAAACAGCTTCAGACTTTGAAATATTTGTATGATAAACATTCTTCAAAGGCATCGTCATGTGCAACGCCATTGGTAATCCGGGAACTTGAAAGTAGTTCCAATGGCAGACTTCGTCGTACAGCCGAGACTAGATGTGTACGGTACTGGAATCTGCTGAGGTTTGCCGAGTGGTATAGATATCCAATGTATGCTACTCTACACGGCTTCATACAGTCATAACCTGAATAAAAGTTTCATTCATTACATGGATCTATTTTTGAACTATTTATAGCAAGATTGACCATCTCTAGATCTGATTCTTACATAATTCATCTAATCAGTTCATCTATTTTCAACCATTGGGTGATTCAGAGATTTTATTTAAGATATGCAGCCTGGATTTAGATGTGTGGTGTGCCGTGTGAATTTTATAAGTGAATTTTATAAAATCAGAAGATCTGAGACAATATTTCTACTCATTTAGATCAATGTATATCTTGAGAACAGATTGCCCCTCGCGGACAGATTGCCCCTCACGGACAGATTACCCCTCGCGGACAGATTACCCCTGTGCATGCTCAAATCTCTGTCTAATTTCCGTTGACTAATCTGCGAAGATATGAGATACTGTGGACTTGAATTTGATTCTTATTCTTAGTACACACCCTAATTATGGAGTGATTTTGAAATTTATTTGAAAAATCATAATTACAGTACAAAATCAATAGAGGACAGATCCTACATCTGACGTCCGACGCACTGCTTTCATCTTTAAAAACATCCAGGAGTAATCTGCGCAAAGTTGACAATCTCCGCACCAGTTTGATATGAGCAGGGTCCAATCTGCGTGGACTCTATGCAACAAGGTAGTGCAGATTTCAGTCTGCCCGAGTGCGGCCATTGGAGTGAGGCCAAAACAGGAGGAATCCTCCGCACATCTGATTGACATTAATTTGCTGACTGTAGGAGAAACATAAGCTCTTCAAAAGCAGGGGCGGATCCCCCCCTCCCACCCCCGGACACACACCTTTCACGAAATTTTAACTAAGATAAAATCCAAATTTTAGTAATTTGATTGGATAATATTAGATTGATTATACATGTAGTGCTTAGCCAATCAAAATTGAAGTATCTACTAAAATTTGGATTTTATCTTTAGTTAAGATTTCGAGAAACAGGGCCCAGATGATATATATATATGTATATATACATGTATAAAATTTTATTTATTTCTTGGTGGGTGAGAATACCTCTTTAAAGGTTGACAATTACATGTAGGCCTACCTGGGTGAAATAAAATAAGATAAATTTTTATTGCATTATTGAAGGTAGGCCTCTTAAAGCAGTAAGAGAAAACTAGGTTAGACAGCAGTGTCCACCCGCTTGTCACATCATTATCTTTTGATTACCGTAAACACACAACTTCTATAGCTGATGATCGACGGCATAGAACATAGAACACTCAGTCTCCAAATACTCCCACAAGAAATTTGTTTAAGTGGATGTAGGAGATAGTTTGCCCTTATGTACATGTATGTGTGAGAACAGATTCATGAATTTAATTTACAGTTATAAGTTAAATGGGCCTGTGGGTAATATTGGCCATGACTCTTAATGACCTTGTCATATGACATTCCTGTGAAATATTACTGCCTACAGCGACTATATATACTTTGTATCGAGGTAAATATCTTTAAAAAATAAGGGATTTCGATCACGTCTGATAATGACAGAATTGGTATTTTAAATTTTTCATTCACGAATTTGATTAGTGATGATCAGTATACGAACAAAATCATCGAAGTCCAGATCCATACAAACTTTGTAATGTATGAACTCTTTAAACATACATTATGCAAGAGCTAAATCTGTCTATTGCAGGTCTTTCTTTAGGCCTGAACTGTTATCTGTATTATTAATTAGACATTAATTAACTTATCCAGACCATAATCAACTCTAGATGGCATCGCTAGCCTGCGATTTTAAGTGGATTGTGAGCCGATATACTGCATAACTTTCCTTTTCGATTAAACGATTAAATGGATAATCGAGACTATGCTGTTTATCGTACTGACTTTAGTAATGATGACCGAGGCTAGGGGGAAATTTCTGTCGCTTAATTCTCGGTTCATAGTGGATCAATTTGATTGAAATTTACAGCAAATTGCCTTTTCGTTATCTAGTTTTTAATTATTATAGTGAGAACTGCCAACTCATTATCGAATCTCCCATAATGTATCTTTAAGTGGGGACATTGAAATAATGTATGGGGGCGGGGGTTGGGTGGCCAAATGGTCTGACACATGCACTTTAGATCATAAGGTCTGTCATCGAGTCAAGTCACATGGCGTTTGGATCCCACATTATAGGTTTCCTCCGGGTCCTCTGGTTTCCTCCCACAGCTCAAAAGACCCATTCGAGTGCCGAATTATTGAAATGGAAATTGAACCATATGTTAGTCCCGAAATGACATAGTTTGTGTTGAGTGGTTATTAAACAATATTTCTCATTCTCTGAAAGAAGGGGATCACGTGGCTAAGTGGGTAAGACGCTGGCTCGCTAGCCTGGAGGTCGGGTGTTCGATCCCTGCATTGGCCGAGAAAGTTCATCCCGATTTTCCGGCGTGGTTCCCCCTTGTCAGTGTGCCATTCAAAATTTCGCGGCATACTTGTTGAGAATCACTGGGGTAGGCCATCTTCATTAGCCCAGTGTTTGCAAAACAGTTTATTAAAGCCCATTTCATTTTGTAAAGGGTAGGACACCTTGAATACTCTTTTTGAAAACATTGACTCTGCAGCAAATGTAATTTAGCGAGACAAAAAAACCTGAAAGCAAGTACATTTCATAATGAATAGCCTTCAATTTATTTTGAGATTGGATGTTTGGAATCCATGTACATGATGTTAAAGGTTATTGACTTTAGTAATGTACATGTACAGTGGTGTCAATAAAAAGACATGTATACCAACTAGAGGTAACACTGTAATCTGGATATCATTTAAAGGGCTAATCCCGATAATATTTTGGAGAATAAAACTGGTTAATTTTGTGTTAAAACCACTTAAAATCCTCTACCTTAGGGCCGAGCAACTAACTCAATATATTTGATACGTTTCCAAACAACTTAAACCCGTCAGTCTTAATCTGGAAGTGGGGACCGGTGCCCAAAGCTGTATTATGCGGTGTCTGGATAAAACCAGCCTTTTATTTTATAAAAATAATGTGTAGGTGAAATTTACCTTTCGTTATCAAGTACAGCACATGGGTCATTCACTGTATAAACCTCTAAAGAAACGGGAATCGATTATCAGGTGACCCAAGGAAAAAATTGACCCGAAATCTTAAAAGGGTTACATGTCCGGATAAGCAGTTTTGACGTTCACGTCCAAATGACTCAATATTTTGAGCTGAAATTTTGAGACCGGGTAAATGCACCATTCCTCTATATTTTGGCGCTTAACTTTCATACGTACTCGGACTTTTAATTTTGAGACTCTGTTCAATTCGGGATAGTCCCTTTAATCTTGTGTATTTAGCACTGATTTCTTTCACATTTTCATTCAATATCAAATCTTTGTTAAAAAATTTGCAAAAATCGTTTAAAATCACCCAAAATCATCTAATTTGTACTTGTTGTGTCCAGTTTAAAGCTGACCATTCAGTTTTGATAATGAGTGTCCAATTTACCAGCGTATAATTTCTCGATCACTGTTAAAAAATAAACAAACTAATTGATTATTGATGTACAATGTACATGTACAGTGTATAATGATTAATTTTTTAACAGTGATCGAGAAATTTAACACTTGTAAATTGGACACTCATTATCAAAATTAATCAGTTGGTTTTAAACTGGACACAAGTACAAATTCGATGATTTGATATTAAACGAATGTGAAAGAAATTAGTGATACATACACAAGATTAAATAATACATGTACCTGGGTTACAGTACTGAGTGGCCATTAAACTCCAAAGTTGATCGAGATTTTCTGGCGTGGTTTCCCCTTGTCAGTGGTGCAGAACGTAAAAGAGGCCTTGACAGTTGGAATTCAATACAAGAGTAAGCAGTAGTGCCACTGCCCAGGCAAAATTTCCCTCATAGCACACTGTATGGCGTATGTCTATCTTCATTAGCCCAGTAGGAGCAGAACAGTAGGACGTTAAACCTCATTTCATTTCATTTCATTTACATTAAACTCAATTTCTCTATCTCTTAGATTTTTAATAATTAGGCCTATGTCTTTGAATATGATAATTACACTGTAACCCAGTTTGGAATCCATGTACATGATGTTGAGTGTTTAGTTGACAAGTATTTAATTTCCTGACCACTGACTGTTCAGAAATTAATCATTATACATCAGTAAGCAATTGGGGGGGGGGGGGTTATTTTTTAACAGTGATCAAAAAAAATTAAACGCTTGTAAATTGAAAAGTCAGCTTGAAACTGGACATATAATACAAGTACAAGTTGGATGATTGTTGGTGATTTTAAACAATTTTTTTTTTTAAATCTTAGCCACAGTGGCTCCAAAGGTAATTGGAGTAGTCGATCGGCTAAAAAGGGAGCCCAAACTTATTTTGTATCCCTGTTTTTAGCACATCATTTATTTTTATCAGTCATTCGGACATTTCCCACTCTCTTTCCCTGGTGTATAAGATCTGGCTGCATGACTGCTCTATTAGTGTATAATATACAAGTATAATAGAAATAAAACCTACTCATCTTGGACTCTTGGTAATAAACTGACCTTCTCTGGAAACAATTAGCGAATTGGATTCATTTGATCATCTTTATTACAATACCCCACGCTGAGAACACTTGTAAAATGTCTGTGATGTATGTAGCTGTATTAGTACCAGCAGTAGTATCTTTCTCCGTTATAACTAAGTTATAATGGTAAAGTCTGGTAATTGTTTAAAAGATGTGTTTGTTACAGGCACATGTGACTTACACCACTTGTAGTGGTAACACAAGCAAGATGGGATGGCCAAGTGTTCTAGAGTGTCTCACTTCGAGCTCCAGCTGGCCGGCCAGTCACTTCTGGCTTGTGGTCATGGTTTCAATCTGTGATGTTAGCTTGCAGATAGGGATGACTTCTAGGCCTGTTTACTCAGGGTATTCTGGATTCCTACCACAGGAAAGACCCCCACGTGTGCCCTAAGCATAAAAAAATAAGACAACTTGACTGCGATATCATCATCGGTGGAAGCAGACATTATTAACCAATTGGCAAACCTCAGCAGATTCCAGTACCCTACATCTAGTTTCTAGTTCCCGGATTACCAATGGCATTGCCCATGACGACGCCTTTGAAGTCTGAAGCTATTTTTCTTTTAAGTTTATTCGATTTTCTTCAAACAAGGACAACTTTGCACTAAAAATTCAACACACGCTTTAAACAACACAATTTTGATAACTTCTTTTTAAAAGCGGCAAGTTTTCCTAATATGTAAACCGGTGCCGCATCGCAATAATATACATATAGGTACATATCACTTACCATCATACAGCCAATAAAGCAGTTTAAAAAAGCCACCACACTACCCGTACCTGTCTTTGTGAAGGCTTTTTGTATGTTTTTATTAACGCTATACAGTGTACCAACATGTCAGCAGAACTGTACTCTCCTCAATGGGGGGGTTGGATGGCCAAATGGTTAGCACATGCGTGCTGTATCATAAGTTCTGTAATTGAGTCAACTGGCGTGTTTACGATTCCCCGGTTGTATGTGACAATGAGTAGCGTCGCCTGTCCAACCTCTTGGGTTTTCTCCAGTTTCCTCCCACAGCTAAAGACCCCTACACGCGAGTGAATTATTGAAATAAAATTGAACCATGTTGTAGTCCCGAAATGACCTAGTTTGTGTGGAGTGAAGTTAAACCCCATTACTCTCTCTCTCTCTCTCTCTCACTCTCCCTCTCCCTCATCAATGGGCCAGTACTGGGTACCGTTCAACTAACTTACATGTACATGTACATTGTGAAGAATTTAGCGGCAGTGTTTTAAATGTAGATCTTTACATAGTTCTTTATCCCGTTTTAATGATGTACATGAAAATGGAAAACTGCAGTCTCTCACATCTTCCATAGTCCACACAAAGAAAGCTACATGTAGCTTAGTCATTCCAACGGACATAATCACTAATTTCACTATTTTCAGTCCTGTTTACACATTGACATGCACATAAAAGGTCCAATCCCGATAATATTTTGAAGAATAAATCTGGTTAATTTTGTGTTAAAACCACTTAAAATCATCTACCTTAGGGCCAAGCAATTAACTCAATATATTTGATACGTTTTCAAACAACTTAAACCCGTCAGTCTTCATATGGAAATGGTGACCAGTGCCCAAAGCTGTATTATGCGGTGTCTGGATAAAACCAGCCTTTTATTTATAAAAATAATGTGTAGGTGAAATTTACCTTTCGTTATCAAGTACAGCACATGGGTCATTCACTGTATAAACCTCTAAAGAAACGGGAATCGATTATCAGGTCACCCAACGAAAGAATTGACCCAAAATCTTAAAAGGGTTACTTGTCCGGATAAGCAGTTTTGACGTTCACGCCCAAATGACTCAATATTTTGAGCTGAAATTTTGAGACGGTAAATGCACCATTTCTTTATATTTTGGCGCTTAACTTTCATACGTACTCAGACCTCTAATTTTGAGACTCTGTTCAGGATAGTCCCTTTAAAGAACCCTGGACATGACAGTTGAAATTCGATATAAAAGTATGCCGTACAGTATGGCATATGCCTATCTTCATTAGCCCATCTTCATTAGCCCAGTAGGATGTTAAATCCCATTTCATTTCACTTGTACAATGGAAAGAGAGAAATGGGGTTTAACGTCCACTCGACACAAACTGGGTCATTTCGGGACCAACATATGGTTTAATTTTTTTATTTCAATAATTCGCTTGCGTAGGGGTCTTTAGCAGTAGGAGGAAACCATAGGACCCGGAGATAACCCACGAGGTTGGACTCAATGACAGACCGTATGATACAACACGCGCGTGCTAACCATTCGGCCATCCAACCCCCCTACTACAATGGTATTAGTGTTGGAACTCACAGTAGACATCCTTAAACTGTTCTTACAGTCTAGAACATGTATTTATTGATTTAAAACATATATATTTGACTTAATTAAATGAGTTTAAGATAGAAATAGAATTGTGACCATGTATCGTATCAGTGTGTTACAGGATTTTAGCAACCTGAAATTTCAAGATAATTTCTACACACTTGGGAACAATGCTAGATTTAGATGAGGCGAGGTTCTATCTTATTCCACTTATGAGCTCCTCTCCCCCCCCCCCCCTCCAAAAAAAAAAAAAATTCCCCACAACTCTAGGGTGGTAAAAGGGGTTTTAAAGTAGCTAATTCTCTAACTCAATATCATCCAAAGTCTTCAACATTAAAAAAACGAATTATTTGTCAATTTGAATCAACACTGATGTTTTGCTCTTACCGAGAAAAGATGGGCTTCTGATATCCAATATAAGACGAGATAAACATTTTACTATTGGTACAGGAATCGTGTACCATAATGCGTTTCAGCGCCATTTGTGACAAGGGACTCGGTGACCACATATTCTTATCTAGAGAGCATGCGAAATAAATACTATCGGTGTAGACAGGAATAACCAGATGCAAGAGATTGTCATTCGATTGAGACTTCTAGTGTATTTCGCCAAACATACAAATGTAACTGATTTAAAATTAGAGTAAAAATAGAAACGACTGAATGTAAATCAGTTCATATACATTCGTATTACATGTACATGTACATTATTATATGCTTTGCGACCCATTTGTGTCAATTTCTAGGTCCCAAATATTTGCGATTTTGCTCCTTTAAACACAGTTGGGGAAACCGAGGACTGATAGTGTCAAAAATATAATCGTTGCCCGGAGGCCCCATGAATCTGAATGATCTACATGTACCTTCAGTTTGCCATGCCTAATTAAATGTATAGGTATATCTGGCACTCGGTTTAATGTTGTATGTATATATCTGGCACTGGGTTTAAAGTTGTAGAAATAAATTGACCCAAGTTACAAATATGAAGCCATTAGCTTGTTACATGTACTGCTAAAGACCCCTATGTACAGGGCAGGCGAATTATTGAAATAAGTAAAATACATTATTTTACTCCAAAAATATCCTACATAGTTTGTGTCAGTGGACTCTCTCTCTCTCTCTTCCATTATTAAATATTGATATTTTTAGATTGGTTGATGTGTTTACATGTATGTCTCCCTCCCTCCCTCTCTCTCTCTCTCTCTCTATCTCTCTCTCTATTAATATTAAATTGATATTTTTTAGATTAGTTGATGATAGATGTGTTGTACAACCAGATGCAGGGGATCTCAACAATCCTCCGAAAAAATTCAGAGGTAAGACAATTTATATTTAGATACATGTGTTAATCATAAGTTAAAGGACAAGCACAATTATCCTTTTGTGTAACAGTTTGTACCTGACAATGTTTGTGACAGGTGACTTATGTCAAGGCTTCGTGGTAAACCGTATATAATATAGTGTATTGTCTTTCTTGATGTACATGTACCTACATGTATTTTATTAACATGCTATGTTTCAATACACATACAGGTACAGTGTCTCTATTCAGCAAATAATGATTAGTTAACATGTTGTTGTTCTTAGTATTTAACCTCTACTTCCACCGAAGATGATATCGCAGACAAGTCTTATTTTTCATTTTTATTATCTTGGCGCACGCGCAGGGGTCTTTCCTGTAGGAGGAAACCGGAGTAAACCCACAAGGTTGAGATAGTTAATAAAAATGTGGTGCAATATATAGATGAACACGTTAGAAGCCATTTAGCAGATAAAACAATAACAACAAATTGATTAACAAGATGAAAGATGTAATATACATGTGTATACAGAACAAGTAGAAACCATTTAACAGTTAATTAACAAGATCAAATATGTAATATATAGATAACAAGTAGCAACTATTTTAGCAGATAAAAGAAAAAGAAATGTGGGGTGGGCGGAGAGAGAGAAAACATTAACCACACACTAATTAAACATGCATTATGCAAGAGCAAAATCTGCTTATTTCAAGTCTTTCTTTAGGCCTGAAATGTTATCTAAATTATCAATTAGACATTAATTAACTTATCCAGACAATAATAAATTCTCGATGTCAAGGCTAGCCTTCGATGTTGGCTGGATTAGATTCCTATATGCCGCTAACGGCTATTGATAATTAAATCAATAAAAGTGGATAATCAAGACTATGCTGTTTATATTAATGATTTTAGTAATGATGACCGAGACTATGCAAAAATTTCACCCGCTTCTTTCTCGGCTCATAGTGGATCAATTTGACTGAAATTTTCAGCAAATTACCTTTACACTATCTAGTTTTTAACTATACTATTCAAAAAAAGTAGGGGATATTTGATTTTGGGGGCATAATACTAAAATATGCAAATGACTACGAAAAAAGTCACTATAGAACCTAACAGAAGAAACATTTCCAGTTACATGTGACGCCCAAACGCACCAATAGCTACCGCATGGAATGCAGGTGATGCTTGGGATCATCATGGGGGTCCAACCCAAGATTTGCACGACTCTGACTTTGAATGTTACAGTCATTGTGGCATTGAATTCCAGGGTGGAAACATCAGTTTAATTGTTTTAGTGACCAGAAAACAAATTTTGATATGCGTCGGCTTACCCAAAATGAAAGGTTACGTGCCCTTGGCATGCTACAGATCGGCACAACACAGGCGGTTGTGGCGCGGACGATGAATGTTTCTCAGTCTGTCATAAGCAGGCTATGGTCCAGATACCGTGATACACAATCTGTACAGGACAGACCACGCTCAGGTCGACCAAGGGCGACAACTCAAGCCCAGGATCGATTTATCCGTACCTTGGCCTTGAGAAATCGTGTCATCACAGCAAAACAGATCAGCGCTCGTCTTCAAACAGACTCTGGTGTGAGAGTGAGTGGCCAGACGATTCGGAATCGACTGCATAGGGGTCACCTTCGCGCCCGACGTCCTCGCGTGATCCCTTGTTTGAGAGATGATCACATTCAGGCAAGACGTCGTTGGTGTAGGGATCGTCAACACTGGGATAATCGACGCTGGAGCAATGTGATGTTTTCAGATGAGTCAAGGTTCACTGTTGATTTTTTGGACAGACGTAGGAGGGTGTGGCGTCGTCGAAACTAGCGCTTCCAAGACGTTAACGTCATCAGACATGATCGATTTGGGGGTGGTTCTGTTATGGTGTGGGGAGGCATCACTGTTGCTGGAAGAACGGCTTTACATGTTGTTGCAGGGCGTGTTACAGGCCAGTACTACCGGGACAACATCTTGGCAGTCCATGTTGTGCCGTTCGCACGACGTCATGGCCGCCGGTACATCTTCCAGGATGACAACGCAAGATGTCACAGGGCCAGGATCGTTACAGGTTACCTCCAACAACAGAACATCACCACATTACCTTGGCCAGCACTGAGTCCCGACCTCTCCCCCATCGAGCATGTCTGGGACATGCTTGGACAGAGGTTACGTCAACGTCAACAACGTCCTGCCAATGTCCAAGAACTTGCTGCTGCGTTGCAACAGGAATGGGACAATCTGGACCAAAATGACCTTAGACGTCTCATTAGGAGTATGCCACGTCGGATCAATGCTTGTTTGGCAAACAGAGGAGGATTTACCCGTTACTGACTTGGTTGTGATGCTGTGGTAACTTTGCTGTTTGACCCCGGCTATCATTTTACCCTTATAATGGTCAGTCTGTGCCTTACTTAGTCTAACGATCATTTGGAATAAATCGATGAATGTGAACTTTATTTCATTTTGTCATTTGTTTCTTCGTCAGTTTCATTAGGTGACTTTAATAACACTTAAAAATCAAATATCCCCTACTTTTTTTGAATAGTATTTCAAGTCTTTCTTTAGGCCTGAAATGTTATCTAAATTATCAATTAGACATTAATTAACTTATCCAGACAATAATAAATTCTCGATGTCAAGGCTAGCCTTCGATGTTGGCTGGATTAGATTCCTATATGCCGCTAACGGCTATTGATAATTAAATCAATAAAAGTGGATAATCAAGACTATGCTGTTTATATTAATGATTTTAGTAATGATGACCGAGACTATGCAAAAATTTCACCCGCTTCTTTCTCGGCTCATAGTGGATCAATTTGACTGAAATTTTCAGCAAATTACCTTTACACTATCTAGTTTTTAACTATTATAGCGAGAACTGCCATCTCTTTATCTTATCTCCCATAATGTATCTTTAAGGATTAAGTAAATCTACCCATAGATTTGGGAGAAAATGTCCTGATTCTCTGTATGCCAGAGATAATTCTGCCTATTGCAGGTCTTTCTTTAGGCCTGAAATGTTTTCTAAATCATTAATTAGAAATTAATTAACTTATCCAGGCCATAATCAACTCTCGATGGCATCGGATTTCTCCGATATTAAATAGATTAGAACAGTTCAGCCATATTTTGATTTAAGCTAAAAATGGAGGAGCGAGACTTAGCTTTGAACAACCAGGGTGGTGGTTGAAAATGTTGCACACGTCTTGTCAAACCTTCAAAGGCTAATATCTTCGTTCGCAGTAGAGTAATTTGAATGAAATTTTCACATTATTCATGTTACATTATCTATTTTTTCGAACTATTATAGCACAAATGGATAGCTCTTTATCTAAATCTAACATAATGTATCTTTAATTTAGGCTTATGCTTCTGAATTTCTACGGCTTTTTGGAGAATTCTGTTTTTCCACATTGTCAAGTTCCTGACTAGAATTTCCGTCTTTTCCTGGGGGTTTGGATGGCCGAATGGATATCATGTGCGCAGTGTATCATAAGGCCTGTCATTAAGTCAACTGGCGTGGTTTCGAATCCCGGGTTGTACGTGACAAGGAGTAGGGTCGCCTGTCCAACCTCGTGGGTTTTCTCCGGGTCCTCCGGTTTCCTCCCACTGCTAAAGACCCCTTTGCGCAAGCGAATTATTGAAATAAAATTAAACCATATGTTAGTCCCGAAATGACCTAGTTTGTGTCGAGTGGAGTTAAACTCTCTCTCTCTCTCTCTCTCTCTCTCTCTCTCTCTCTCTCTCTCTCCCATTATATTACAAACCATATTTTATACAGAGTAGTCTGTTACATGTATATAAATGATGATGTAAGGTATTTTAGTGAGTCTGTTCATTCATTGAAACATTAAATACACCATACATTGCTGAGTAACCTAACATAGCACATACATGTACATATATGTGAGTGTCTTACATGTACGGTATATATATAGTTTTTGTTTTGATGTTAATGGGCCACTCTGGAAAAAGTATGGTATATTCTGGAATGTTTGTTTCATGTTAAAATATTACTCCCCATTACAACGCAATAATTGTTAATTGTTAATTTCATCATTATTAAATGCTGCATCCATTACAAAATAAATAGCATCATTAAATGCCAGGTTTTATTATGAAGTGAATACATGTATATAATTGTTGGTTTCCAAAGATAACAGACGATCAAACTTTCTCTTTTATACCAACCAGACATTGATTTTTAAGGCAAGCGATTGCTCTTGAGCACCTGCCCGGCACCTGAATGTCAGTTAACCTAGGGGAGGTTTTCTCCCGCCACTTAAAATTGAAAATCGCTCTCCTTTACAAGGTCCTTGGGGATTTATTATCATTTATGAAACCAGGAATGACCCTCTAACATGCAGTTATTGATCTTCTGAACATTATCCCATACACACTCACTCACCTTAATATCAGATCATTCTCCTTAATTTCTAAATCACTCTTCTTATCGAAACTCGGGGAGCTTTTTAGGGGAGCAATTTTTTCAATTAGTGGATTCATGTTTGTTTTTTTTCAGCTCTCCTCTGAAATAAGATCAACGACTTGCATGTACATACATGTAAATATGGCAGATAAATTCAAAATTATGTTATAGATAATCCAAAAAAGAGATAAAAATGATAATCTAAAGAAAAGGTTTTGCTTGATCATTGACTCATCGTCATACATGTATCTATATTATTAACTGTTAGCTTGATAATGTTGATAGAATAAGTCTCTGTTTTCCACAAGGGTACGGGACAATTCGTTCCCTCGCAACTCGTACCTGAGGACAATTCCTCCCCAAGGACTATTCGTCCCTAGATAATTTGTCCCCAGACAATTCGTCCCATAGCCCTAAGGGACGAATAGTCCTATGAGACTAACAGTCCTGATACGAATTGTTCCGGGGATGAATTGTCCTCAGGGACGAGTTGTCTGAGGACGAATTGCCCGGGGGCGAATTTTCCTACATGTATGTTTTTTGTTTCGTAAAAAAAGTAATTAATGCTTATACTCCCATACATTGAGAGAATATTCTTCACCAAGTATATATTACACATACTTTATTAACTTTGATAACCTTGAGAGAATACATCACTTAAACATACATTATGCAAGAACTAAATCTGCCTATTGCAGATCTTTCTTTAGGCCTGAAATGTCATCTAAATTATTAATTAGACATTAATTAACTTATCCAGTTCATAATCAACTCTTGATGCCATCGTCAACCTGCGATATTTAGTGGATTTGAATACATTTTGCGATATTTAACGTAAAAATGGATAATCAAGACTTTGTTAAGTAATGACGATCGAGACTAGCTTAAAATTGAATCGCTAATATCTCGGTTCAATGTGAAGCAATTTGACTGAAATTTTCACCATATTCTGTTTTCATTATCTATTTTTTAACTATTATAGCGAGAACTGTCAGCCCTTTATCTAATCTTACATAATGCCCTTTTAAATATACTACTGACAGTTTTCCATAAGAGAGAGAGAGAGAGAATGAG
Source organism: Patella vulgata (assembly GCF_932274485.2). Classification (NCBI taxonomy): domain Eukaryota; kingdom Metazoa; phylum Mollusca; class Gastropoda; family Patellidae; genus Patella; species Patella vulgata. The sequence continues at coordinate 63,141,773 of NC_065885.2, read as the reverse complement.
AGAAATGGGGTTTAACGTCCACTCAACACAAACTAGGTCATTTCGGGACTACTATATGGTTTAATTTTATTTTCATAATTCGCTTGCGCGTAGGGGTCTTTAGTAGTGGGGAGGAAACTGGAGGACCCGGAGAAAACCCACGAGGTTGGACAGGCGACCCAACTCCTTGTCACGTACAACCGGGGAATCAAAACCCCGCCAGTTGACTCAATGACAGACTTTATGATACAGCATGCCGGTGCTAACCATTCAGCCATCCAACCCCCCTTTTCCATAAGAACATGTATACATGTATGTTTTTGCTTTAAAAAAAAAAGTAATTAATTCTTATACTCCTGTAGAGTGTGTGTAACTAAGTGTGATGAAAATAACATTAACAGAAGGATAAGAGAGAGATGAAAGATGAAAGAGTTGATAAGTTGGTTATTGAAAGGTAATGAGGCATATATAGATATAATAGAGTCTATTTAACAACTTGATGATAGAAAAGGAAATACATAGTCCATGAATAATATACTCCGTCCGTTGATCAGACAGTCTTACGACGTACAGTATATAAAATACAATTAATATACAAATGGTAATGTACGCCCAGAATTTATAAAGTTTATATAAGAAGAGGCATTATCGATCAGTTTACGCCTAAACATAAGAGGAAATGAAATCGGGTTTAAGAGGACTGGGTAAATGAAGACAGGCATATGTCATGCAGCATGCTATGAGAAATTTCAACCTTCAAGGGTTCTTTTTCTTGAAAGTTTATGTGTAGGCCTACACAGGACCTTGTTTTTTGTCCCATCTGAATGATTAGACACTGTTCGTTGCCAGGCTCTCCCATCCTGCAGCACTGACAAGGGAAAACCCAATCTGATTAAAACACAGATCCTATTTCGTTTCGCTTTTTTTTAGTTCAAAAATGTCGATATGCTTGTCTTTACTATGTACTAGGATCTGGAAGAGTTGTTATCATTGACATGTCCTGAATGGTGTTAGGGATTAGCCAATGAAACGGTCTGTTACAGCAAGCTTTAGAGGTGTTTTGCACGGAACTGTGGGTAATCCATTAGAAACATTAATGCTGATAGGTTAATCAAACGTCTGACATCATAGGGTCAAAAGTCGCCTGTATGACCTCTGACGCGACCTATCGCTACAACTTGTCGGATCTTCATGTTGTGTAGGCCATCGAAAGTATAAAAAAACGAAACGAAATATAGATCTGTATTTTAATCAAATTGGGAGAAACCAAAGGAGCTCTAACACCAGGGACTAACATATGGTTCAATTTTTATTGAAATAATTTGCTTTTGCGTAGGGCGAAAACCTACGAGGTTGGACATGTACAAGTGGGGAATTGAAACCATGGCACTTGACTCAATGAGAGATCATATGATTTCACACGCACGCGTTAAACTACTAGACCCCCCTCCCCCGAATCCCTCGGGGTTGAAAATCATAAATAAGAGTACGCTATATCACCACAAAGCCGACTCATGACATGTGTATTTCTTCATTAGCTCATGTAACTGATGTAGAGGAGTAGATTGTTTAGTTATACCACATTGCTTTTCATTTACCAAATGATTGTAAGTCTACATCTGATCATTAGCTTAGCTATTGACATACATGTAACATGTACCATTGCAATTAGTACTTTGTAACAAGGTTTTTATTAGGTTAAGCACATACTTTACACTATATGTTTTTGTAAGGGTTTTATGAACAAACTCTCTCTACTTTTTTCTTGTGTTTTACTACATACATGTACATGTATGATTTAGATCAGAATTCTAGCTGAATCAGCTTAAGGTCATATCACATTATAATTAAAGGTCAGATCACAGCAAAGGTCAAATTACTTTTGAAGTCAAAGAGAGAGACTCAACACAAACTAGGTCATTTCGGGACTATTCGTTTGTGTGTAGGGGTCTTTAGCAGTGGGAGGTAACCAGTGGACCAGGAGAAAACCCACAAGGTTAGACAGGCGACCCTACTCCTTGTCACATACAACCGGGAATCAAACCACATCAGTTGAATCAATGACAGGTCTTATGATACAACACGTACGCATTGACCCTTCAGCCATCCGACCCCTCCACAAAAAAAAATGCTGGACAAATAAGTGAAATTATATTAGATCCACAGGCACTTGAATTTTTAATCCCTGTGATTGGATTGGATCATGACTACAGAAAACAATATCTTGCCAGGGAGGTAGTCACATACATGTACATGTACAACCGGGAATCAAATCCACGCCAGAGTTAACTCACTGTAGCCTGTTTATTATTGCATGTAGTAAAGGAACAGTGAATAATAAGTGTGGAATATCTGTAAATTGTGTAATCTACATCTAGTATTGGGTTCATGTAGTATATGGTATGTACAATATGTAGATTATAATAGAGATATTACATCTCTTGTCATCTCTGTTTACAGATTGCTAGAGACTGATTATATACATGTACCTGTATTCATTAATAGACCTGTATAATTAATAACAATACAGGTACATTTACCTTTAGATCTCCTCATCGTCATGGTAAACACTAGTCTAGGATCAATCTTCTGTCTGTGAGAAGGGGTGGATGGCTGAATGGTTAGCACTGCGCACTGTATCATAAGGTCTGTCATAGAGTCAAATGGCATGGTTTTGATTCCCCGGTTGTACTTGACAAGAAGTAGGGTCGCCTGTTCAACCTCGTGGGTTTTCTCCGGGTCCTCCGGTTTCCTTCCACTGCTAAAGACCGTTATTTGTTAAATAAAATTGAACTATATGTTAGTCCCAAATAGTCCCAAAATGACCTAGTTTATGTTGAGTGGATGTTACTCTCTCTCTCTCTCTCTCTCTCTCTCTCTCTCTCTCTCTCTCTCACACAGTGCTGGACATAATAACAGTACTAGGTACCTTGTACATGTACATATATTTCTAGAACTGATTATATACATTTACATGTATTCATTAACACATAATAACAATATAGGTACCTTGTATATATAATATTAATAATAATAGTACAGGGCTGGACATAATGACAGTCTGTTAATGAGATTGATCCATGTATGTTAAGTATAGTTAAAGTATACATTCTACAGTAGTTTCTAATGCTGTACTAAAACCGAAACAACATATATAATAAAAACCATTAACATAACTAGATCTGCATAGCAGATATCAAAGCTTTCATATAAACTTCAAAAGGGGTTATTAGAATCTATGAATCAACAACCACTCTGACGGAAGATATTCTCTGGGCTAAAAAATCTTTTTTCTCTCAGCTACGAGAGATACGTAGAATTAAACCGGCCCAGAGCCGACCGTGTTGATACGAAGCCGCTTATTTGACATTGACACATAACTGAAGGTGAATAGGCCTACCCGTCCAGTTAATACAATGGGCAATCTCACATCGGTCCACTAAAGAGAGGCACATGCTAGTCGCCCCCTACTTCCCCAAGACATTTAGTCCAAACCTTGACTCTCATACATATAAACCATTTGGTACTACATGTACATGTATTTCGTACTTATATCATATTAAACCCCTCGGCCGCCATGTTGAATCACACAGTATTTAACGTTCTATATCCTAACATCTTTATGAAATCAACGACAAATCTAAACTTGGGCACTCCAACCATTTTTATTTTTACATCATTCAGTTTTTTTTAAATAAGTAATTCTATCACAAATTATAGTGAAGACTGGACCACTAAACTAGTTACCCATCAGTTTTTCTTTGTGTTAATGCGTTCTACATTTTCAAAGCAATGATTCTTATAATGTGCGAGCCGCCATGACACCGGCGGATATTATAACTTCGATAGGCGAGAAACTTCAGGTAGCAGTTGGGTTTCATCAAATCATATAATTATGCGGTACGGCTTCACCTTTATTTCAATGGGAATTGGTTTATTATATGTGCAGTGCAGTTTTAGGTCAGTTTATGTGTAAATTAAGGGAGCTATACATAGGCCAGTAACCTTTTTGTAGTCATTTGACTAAAAAAAACTTGCGGAAAGGAACTCCGTAGGACAAGCCACTACTGTGGCAGGAGTAAGGCGGAAGACATCAGTAGTGGAACCATTTCTAAGTTAATCCCGAAGTGCGTTGCTATTGTAAGAATATATAAAATCGGGTTTCCGTTCCGCTTTTTTTTTGCTGTAGTTTGAGTAATGAGTTAGAGCGTATATTTTGTAGTCAAAAAATCATTGCAAATAGAAGACCTCATCCCCACCACCACCAACCTGTAATACACTAGCTAGCTTGTGTATTTCCATATTCCATTTCCGAGAGATAGATAGAGAACACGCGAAATATAAAGTGATTTTTCTTACAATCAGGGACCATAATTCATGAAGTTACGATTCGATATGCGCAAATATCGAAAGGAACCATATCTTTGGGTTATAAACATGCATGTCAAGTTTCATCAAAATCTTTCACTGTGAAAAACCGGGGCTAAGTCATCTGAAATCAAACAAATTTTACAATGTAGGTAGTGAAAACAAAATGTTATGTTAAGCGTTGTTCGAGGGTGGGGTGGGTGCATAAAATTCCAAATGCAAAGGGTTATTTTTCGTGCACGCCAATATGCACACAGGATTTCGATTTTTCGTCCTACCTAAAAAACTGCACGCAAAGTTAGTTGTCGGGCCTTCGGTCAAGAACCACAGACAAAGGGAGAGAACGGGGACCTCTGTTTTGCATACCATCCAAGCGACTAGGCACTAATCCTTGTACCATGGACGAGGGGACGGGCGTTTTTCGTCCCATCGAAACGACTAGACACAGATCCTTGCTAGGCCTTCCATACTTCACCACTGCCAACGGGGAACCACTTTGACCTCGGGTTTTCGTACCATCCAAACGACTAGACACTAATCCTTGCAAGGCCTTCCGTTCTGCAGCAAATGAGCCACGCTGGCCTCGTTTTGTCGTAACATACAAACGACTAGACAATGTTTCATAATTTAGTCATGTTCGCGTGGGTGGGTTGGCAGCAGAATTGATATGTACATGATAGTGACACGAGGAGGGGGGGGGAGAGCGGGGTGTACACAAATCACACAAATCAGAGCTTTGTAATACACGCATATACTTGATATACTAAATACACAAATGGCTGAATTTCGAGACATTTCTGGCACTCTTTTATCACATAATGAGAACACTGCATTAATTTCTATATATCAATAAAATATGCCTCAGACCCATTGTTTATTTTTAAATTTGAATTAGACTCGTAACAAAATATATTTTCTGGCAACAAATAGCATATAAATAAAACTAGATTTACTTTCTGATTATTTTTTTTAAATGAAATCATTCCAGGGCTTTTATTGACATTTCAGAAAATGTAGAGTTGGTCCCATGCACTTGAGGCCAAGGTCCTTGAAGTTGTACAGCTGCACCCGGTGACCGATATTTATTTAACGGGGAATAAGTGATAATTCATATTATAACAGTAAATAATTAAAATATCCCATAGGGATTATAATAATATGTATATCATGTAGGTGTGCATGTAGGTTAAAATTGTGACCTCTGTAAATAGGCCCGTTCCTTGCATTTAGTTTTAGAGTTAGGAGTGCTAAAATTGAGAGATCGAAATGGGGTTGATCGACCACTCGACACAAACTAGGTCATTTCGGGACTAACGTATGGTTCAATTTTATTTCAATAATTCGCTTGCGCGTAGGGGTCTAGCAGTGGGGGGAAACCGGGTGATCCTGAAAAAATACACAGGTTGGACGGGCGACGAAAGGCAGGTGACAAGAACAAACGACTTGAACGAATGCAGGTATCACCTTGAAATTTTCAGGGTGCCTAGGTACCAACGTGAAAAGTTGCTCGCCGGAATTTAGTACTCATGGTACCGTTGGTTCCTGTGTGGCGCATGCGCGAAATCAAAACCAGCTAAACTCGAAAACAACCTTGTCGGCACGGAAAACATCAAAGGAGAAATTCGAATTTTTGAAATATTCAAATACCAAACATTCGACCATGATCCAGGCTATCCTCAAATGTATTAATTTCGGTAATAGGAGACAGATTCTCTAAGCCACGACCAATTGTGTATGTTTTCAAGCCCATAAATGTGGATTTTTCACTAATTTTCATTTTCATTTCAAAATGGCATCCATCAGTTGACCTAAATCAAAATTCTAAACCGATAGATTTTTAGGCTTTCCTTCAAGCATTCAGAAAATGTAACTCTTATGTCTTTAAGTAAAATATTGCAAAAGCCGTATGGACTTTTCACATTTTGAGATGGTGGCACTTCCGGTTTGCTCGACAAACTCCATATTTTGTGTACTCATCAGTACTGTCTTAGCTAGTACAGAAAAAAAATTTCAAGGCAATCTGACCTATATTTCGTCGATTTTTTTGAAAACTTTGATCCTTAATTTCACCAAGGGGAGATAATTTAGAAAATTTCCATGGACATCATTGAAGTCGCATTGGCAAGATCTACTAACATTTTAAATTTCACGAAAATCGCACAACTATTAAAGAAGTTGTCAAATTGGTAATAACTTCCGGTTCGAAATGACAGCGACGAATTTTCGAAATGCCAAAATCCGAAATTGCAGATTTGAAGTAAATGTTTCAAGATACTCAAAGAAAAAAGAATTAGTAAAATAGTCACAGAGTTACAGCATTGTAGGTCAAATGCATTCCTTCGTAAAATTCGGTGATTTCGGATTCGTAAAACGTTTTGAAAATATATTTAATCAACAGCCACCACCCATTTTTGGGGGGATAGGTAAAAGTTTCAGAACGATCCTATGGTTAGATTCTGAGAAATCCGATTTGTGGACAAAACACAAAAAAAATAACAATAATAATCTTAACAGAAACAATAAGTTTTCATATGTAATATGAAAGCTTAATAAAAACAACACAATTTGCATGTACATGTACGCCATTAACATAATAAAAACAACACCATTTACATTTAAGCCATTAATATACTTATTTATATACATGTAACTTCTGTAACCCGGGTATCATTTAATCTTGTGTATCTACTATCTAGCACAATCATTTAATCTTGTGTATCTACTATCTAGCCCAATCATTTAATCTTGTGTATGGACACAAGTACAAATTAGATGATCTTTGGTGATTTTCAACAATTATTACGAATTTTTAAACAAAGATTTGATATTGAATGAATGTGAAAGAAATTAGTACTAAATACACAAGATTAAATGATACCCAGGTTACAGTGTGATGATTCTCAAGAAAGAGCAGACAGGTAGCTTATCATTTGATCCATGTAGTGCTGGCGCGATGTATCCCGATTCATCTCACAATTTGCACATTCGACATAGGCAGGAATCATGATACAAATCGTATTGTAGCAACCAAATTTCCATACGTATCTGGGGGGTTGGGTGGCCGAATGGTTAGCATGCGCACGCTGTATCATAAGGCCTGTCATTAAGACAACTGGCGTGGTTTCGAATCCCCAGTTGTACGTGACAAGGAGTAGGGTCGCCTGTCCAACCTCGTGGGTTTTCTCCGGGTCCTCCAGTTTCCTCCTACTAAAGACCCCTACACGCAAGCGAATTATTGAAATAAAATTAAACCATATGTTAGTACCGAAATGACCTAGTTTGTGTCGTGGATGTTAAACCCCATTTCTATCTCTCTCTCTCCCCATAGTATCTTATCATGATTGGAATGAAATGAAATGAAATGAAATGGGGTTTAACGTCCTACTGTTCTGCTCCTAACCTGGGCTAATGAAGACGGCATACGCCATACAGTGTGCTATGAGGGAAATTTTGCCCGGGCAGCGGCACTACGGCCTACTCTTATATCGAATTCCAACAGCCAAGGGATCTTTTACGTGCACGCCAATGTGTACACGGGACCTCGGTTTTTCGTCCCATCCGAACGACTAGACAGCTGTCCTTGTCAGGCCCTCCGTCCTGCATCACTGACAAGGGGGAAACCACGCCGGAAAATCGTGATGAACTTTCTCGGCCAATGCAGGGATCGAACACCCGACCTCCAGGCTAGCGAGCCAGCGTCTTACCCACTTAGCCACGTGATCCCCCATGACTGGAATGAGCCATCACTAATGTATAATTAGAATGAAGTAAAGTGGTTGATTTATTTTACTGGATATCTTTTTATTTATTCATCTACAGTTGACTCTGTCACTTCCGACATCTGAATACTACAACATTTTGTAAAATCCGTCATCATTTCCATGGCCCTATTTATTTCGTTATTACTTCAACTAAAAACATTTTGAATAGTCCATATTCTGAATATTCCGAATTTCGACATCAGTCGGCAGTCCCGTCACACGATTTGCATTCAATTAACATTGGATAATCTGGCCATCAATCAGTGGGTGTTAACCGACAAGCAATCACCAATCAATCATTGGTTACCTTGATAAGTTTGTAATCTCTTATAAGAGAGCACTTGGTATTTTATTTGAGTTTCTCATGTCAAATTCAGTGGCATTATATAAATTTCAAAAGCAAAAAAAAAAAACATACAAAAATATAAGAAACCATATTGTCATAGGCAGACACTATCGTACTGTGACCCCTTGTAATCAATTTTGTCATTGGCTGAAACATCGTCTTGTTTGTCACTCCAATCATATCTCGTGTACTAAATTACAAAATGGCTAGCGATGTCGCTACCACTTCTTACTCCAATACTTGTCACTTCAGCAACTGACCTGTTGCTCTTAATTATCCACGTCACACATTATCCAGAAATACACTGACACTCTTAAATTGATTTTATCCTTATTTTGATGCATGTGAAGATCGTGATATAAGAAACAGTAAGAATTGAAGAGTTTAGAAGAATAACGATCTAAGTCACATTTTTGTCTTTTCGCATAAAAGACGAGAATGCTTGACTCGACCAGAACAAGTGGGTTTAATTACAACTTTAAAATGATGTTTAATACGAATCATAATTACCAGTCCAACAACTGACTTCCACTTTTCAGCCAAATTAAGGTCAAATAAATACGATGGGCTTGTATTTGTCCGGGAGGCCATTTCAGAAGGGCCTTGGTTCGATGTGACTCCGATCATTTTTACCTGAAATTGATTGTTCGACAGAAAGCTTATACAATTTGCTACCAGATGGTGCCATAAACTGTGATTCGTTGAAAAAGTGACTTAGATTGTTCTTCCCAGTGATCTTCAATTGGTTTTACTTAAACTCTAAATTTTAAGACATCAATAGAATGGCACACGAATGGTTAGTACGTGCCTGAAGTAAAAAAGTAATAATTTTATGAATGTACAGAAAGCGTTATCATGACCAATGAGTGACATGTCACTAGTTACATTGAATTTAAAAGTCACTCTTGAAATGAAATGAAATGAAATGGGGTTTAACGTCCTACTGTTCTGCTCCTATACTGGGCTAATGAAGACAGGCATACGCCATACAGTGTGCTATGAGGGAAATATTTCCCGGGTAGCGGCACTATCGCCATCTCTTATATCGACTTCCAACTGCCAAGGGATCTTTTACGTGCATTCCAATGTATACACGGGACCTCGGGTTTTTCGTCTCATCCGAAGGACTAGACAGCTACATGACATTGAGAGACTTCCAATAGAATAAAATCAGTATTCAATCTGACCCTTACTGAAGCGTTCTTTTAGTTATTTATCTGTTAATTGTCAAGTTTTATGTTTGTTTTGTTGTGTTTAGTGCTGTCCTCTGAACTCATTAATAAACTATCTCATTATTAATGCATGGTGGGTAGTCGACTGTATACCAGGTCGGATTAAATGTCAACAACTGCTACAGAGACAGTGAGATGTAGAATTATACAACACAGTCGAAAGGTCTAACACGTGTGTGTGCTACAGTTCATATAGTCTGGTGTTTCGCTTCCTCCTCCATGCGCGTTGTATCATTAGGTCTGTCATTGAGTCAATTGGCGTGGTTTCGATTCCCCGGTTGTGGGTGACAAGGAGTTGGGTCGCTGGTCGTCCAACCAGAAGGGTTTTCTCCGGGTTCTCTGGTTTCCTCCCACTGCTAAAGACCCCTACACACAAGTGAATTATGGAAATAAAAAATTGAACAAAATGTTAGTCCCGAAATTATCTAGTTTGTGTCGAGTGGATGTTAAACCCCATCTCTCTCTTCTATCGCACCCCCACTCTTGTACAGGTACAATTTTACCTGACAAGGAGTTGGGCCTCCTGCCAAACCTTGTGGGCTTTCTCTGATTCCTTTTCTCCCACTGTTTAAAAGCCCCATGTACTCTAGCAATTTATTGAAATAAAATTGAACCTTGATTATGTTAGACCTGTCCAAAGGATGTTACACCCTCTCTCTCTCTCTCTCTCTCTCTCTCTCCCCCTTTATGGTGCCCGAAGATCAATGACGATCAATGACGTTAGATTTACTTGGAGATAAAGATGTCTTAATCTAAATGGCTAAACTTTCTCTTGCTGGGTTATCAGTTTATGATTTTTAGATAAAGTGGAGATAATATAAGTGATAAAGTACCTGCTAGTGTGTAGACAGGTAGATTGTGGTGATTGTTTTAGGTCAAGTAGGCCAACAAATTAAGTAAACATTAAACCCTTTGAATGGTGGTAGTGAAATAAAAATATACAACCTCGTGCAAGAGCGTGGATTTGTCATAACTTTGGGGGGGGGGGCAGACGAACCCTGGAACCTTTCATTACCAAACGAAAATAATAATTACGAACAGTTTACCAGTGTTATTTCGACGAAAGCTGTAACTAGGGGTAATATGATGCCGATATAGTAAAATTGACTACCTACAATTAAGGAGAAAGATATCGTGAAGATGAATTACTGTGGCGAGACTCAAGGCAGTGGTTAGATAGCCTTCAGAACGGGACATTCATGTGGATATAAACCTGAAAATCTGTCCTGGTGATCAAAATCATGGGGGGGGGGACAGAGACCTATTCGTCCCCCCCCTTCCCTTTCTAAGGGGGGGGGGGCGTGCCCCCCTAAATACACGCCCATGACCACGTGCCAGCACTTTTCAACGATAAATCTCGAATAAATCTTAACATTGATGGGAATGGGTGGACTTGTGGTTGAACGTGTGTGCGTGAAATTATAAGGTCTGTCATTCAGTCAAGTGGCTTTGTTTTGATTCCCTGCTTGTACGTGACAAGGAGTTGGATCACCTGTCCAACCTCTTGGGTTTTCCTTGCACTGCTAAAGACCCCTACATGTATGTTAGTCCCAAAATGACCTAGTTTGTGTCGAATGAACATTAAACCCTATTTCTCTCTCTCCTCTAACATGGGTTATCTTATTTTTTAAGGATTTTATGATCTACATGTAGTTTGTGTCAAGTGAACATTAAACCCTATTTCTCTCTCTCCCCTAACATAGGTTATCTTATTTTTTAAGGATTTTATGATCTACATGTACATGTAGTTTGTGTCGAGTGAACATTAAACCCTATTTCTCTCTCTCCCCTAACATGGGTTGTCTTATTTTTTTAAGGATTTTGAAACCCAGCATACATTGTAGAATATATAGCTAAATGCAATAGCTAAAATCAAATTGCAATTGCCAAGAGTTGTTTAACAGCCAAGCGAATGTGTACACTGAACCTTGTTGGGTTTTTTTTGTCCCATCCAAACAACTAGAAAGCTGTCCTTGTAAATGACAGATAAATCTTAGAAAGAAATATAAGCCCTAGAAATGGTTCAGTTGAAAAATTTGCAACATTGGGCACCCTCTTTAGAAGCTGGAAATAAACCAGTGCTGTTCGGAAGAAATCTTTTTATGTTTGCATTTAGTCAAATAGCAGTTTGTGGGATCATTGACTGTCATAGTTTCATATGAGTTTTCTGTGTTTGCACTTAGGAAATTTGATAAAGAACAAATACTGTGCACGGCATAATCCTTGATGCACAATTACAGAGTGAATCACAACAGCTGAGCTAGGGTCTACTAACAATATTACTACACTACTAGTCTCTGTGAAATGAAATGAAATTTTGTTTAACGGTATGTAAGCACCTACCGGACTATATCTTATATATTGTGAATGTTTTTTTTTTAATTGCAACATATCTATATTTCAAAATTTTAAAGGGGTTTGGATATCCGAATAGTAAACACGTGCGCCTTGTATCATAAGACATATCATTGAGTCAAGTGGCGTGGTTTGGGTTCCCTGGTTGTACGTGACAAGGAGTAGGGTCGTCTGTCCAACCTCGTGGGTTTTCTCCGGGTCCTCCGATTTCCTCCCATTGCTAAAGACCCATATGCGCAAGCGAATTATTGAAATAAAATTAAACCATATGTTAGTCCCGAAGTGACCTAGTTTGTGTCGAGTGTAGTACAGACTCCTACACGCAAGTGAATTATTGAAATAAAATTGAACCATATGTTAGTCCCGAAATGACCTGTCGAGTGGGCGTTAAACCCCATTTCTCTCTCTCTCTCTAAAAATTTTAAAATATTATCACACATCAGTTAATATGTAAAATCATATCACAGATCACCATCAAAATATCACAGTAAATCAAATTACAATAAATGTGATTAAAAAGTAATTATAACAATTAAAATTTATAATAAAAATCTGTTTGGTTTAAAATCTCTAGTAGTTGTAGTTTTCCATATAAACCCAGTTGGGCAAATACAAAATGTAGATTGTGGAAAGACTGACAACGATGGTATCTTTTTGTTATATCCTTGAGATACTTGAACTCTATTAAAAAGGGGGTCACGTTGGCTGAGTGGGTAGACGCTGGCTCAATAGCCTGGAGGTCGGGTGTTCAATCTCTGCATTGGCCGAGAAAGTTCATTCAGATTTTCCGGCATGGTTCTCCCTTGTCAGTGATGCAGGACGGAGGGCCTGACAAGGACAGCTGTCTAGTCGTTCGGATGGGAGGAAAAACCAAGGTCCCATGTACACATTGACATGCACGTAAAAGATCCCTTGACAGATGGAATTCGATGTAAGAGTAGGCCGTAGTGCTGCTAACCGGGCAAAATTTCCCTCATAGCACACTGTAAGGGGTACATGTACATGTAAATGTATGTCCGTCTTCATTAGCCCATTCGGAGCAGAACAGTTGGATGTTAAACCCCATTTCATCTTTCATCGATCAAAATGTGCTTACATGTAACTGTCAACTTGACAGTTCTCACATTCTGGTTGAGGCTCTCGCTTTAAATTTAAAATGAAAATATGAGTCAAAATACTATGACCTAGATGTGAGAGTGACACAAAACAACTTCATCCCTCCTTTTGGATCTATAGGAGTTTGGCCAGTCTGCTAATTAGTGAGGCTTAATATGGTGAAGTTTATTTGTGTCTGCAAGATCCCAAGGCCCCTGTCAATGCTTGTATATATGAATGATTTATTGAGGATTTAATAAAATCTATAAATGGTAAAGAAATTGTGATATATAGGAAGATCTAAATAAGACGATTAAACTTGTATGACAGTAGCAGACCATAAATGTCCGCTATTAACGGGTAAACAACCTGTTTGTTGTTAATTGTCTTTAATTTCTAAAGAGAATAAAGAATCAGTAAATATAGCATGTTTTAATACAGATGAGGAGGATTGAATGAACTCCAATGCCTGAAATGGCTTGGAGCTCAGAAGTAAATATGGAAGCAGCTGGTGGACATCAAACAGAGATGATTCCAGAGGGCTTGATGGTAGCCCAAATATATTTGTATAATCGCCATATTCAGATCATAATTCTCGAAAGAGAGACTGAAACACCCTGGAACTATGTTTTTTGTAAGATCTGAGAGAGAAGGAGAGAAATGGGGTTTAACGTCCACTCGACACAAACTAGGTCATTTCGGGACTAACATATGGTTCAATTTTTATTTCCATAATTCGCTTGCCACCCAACCCCCCTTTGTAAGATCTAAACCAATCTTTGCTGGAGATATAGGGGGGTGGGGGTTGGATGGCCGGAAGGTTGGCATATGTACGCTGTATCATACAGTCTGTCATTGAGTTTCCATTTCCCGGTTGTACATGTACGTGACAAGGAGTAGGGTCGCCTGTCCAACCTCGATGTGTTTTCTCCGGGTCCTCCGGTTTCCTCCGACTGCTAAAGACCCCTATGCTCAAGCGAATAATAGAAATAAAATTGAACCATATGTTAGTCCCAAAATGATTTAGTTTGTGTTGAGTAGACGTAAAACCTCATTTCTCTCTCTCTCTTTGCTGGAGATATAGCCCAGGGTGGAGTTCTAAAGAAAGGAATATTGTCTCTCTGTGAAACTGTATCAAAGAAGTGATATTATTTCTATTTGGATATCTATATTTGCAACTGTTATTTGAGTGTCTGTCCTGGGTTGTTAGCTACACTAGGGCTGTCCTGAGACTCAAGTAGGATGCTTTGTTTTCAAGCAGCTCCAGTCCTGGGAGTGTCATACATGTAGGGCTGGTATTGCTTCTGGTTTCTGAGTTATACTACTTATGGTTTCACAAGACACACATGCAAGGTCTTGTCACTGGTTTCACAAGACATGCAAGGAAGTGTCACAAGGATATGTTGCTTGTTTCAAAAGACACATATGCAAGGTCTTGTCACTGGTTTCACAAGACACATACTGTATATAAAGAAGTGTCGCAGGTCTCTACCTGTGCAACACCAGACTTAAGTTAAGTGCAAGAGGACTTCACCACATACAAAGAATTACACAAGACAAATCTATGGACAAGACGTGTACATGTATATACACAGACACCACAAACAATAAACGTACATATCTGATCTAGTCAATGGATCCCGGGGCTAGATGTTTATGAGAAATATCTTTGATCTAGAATCACAAAATTTAGTTTCTTATTGATACATGTATTGTATACATTAAAACAATTAAAGTTTTATAAAGGGCTATATTTTAGTTAAAATTAGACGGACAATTTTGAGTGAATTCTTAACTTAAGTTTAAGGATGCTTTGTGAACTCAGGGCCTCGTGATAAACAACTAGTTTGAAATATATTGATGCTAAAAATACCCCACAACACAAATTATATGGAATACAATCACTGGTTTATACACATATAGCACAACGTTTCGACGAGTATTCTCTTATCGTTATCAGGTATTTGTATTTATTAAAGCCATTATAGACATACATGTACATGATAACTTGGCACCGATAATGGATTATCTAGAGATAAGTTAATAATGATCTGTTAAAACAAAGACTATGGACAATAATAGGTTACTATGGTTACTACATCTATCAATGTTTAATATGATCATTGCCCCAAATACTTGTCTTGTTAAAGTTTAGTCAATAGTACAATATACACATTAAACATACCATGCTTCTTAAAGTGGCATAATGTCGTCGCCCCTGTCCATCTTTCCACAATTTTTTGTGAGCACTCTACCGGTCACAATTTTTATTTGATTTTCACAAAACTTGACATATATAGGTTTATCTCCAAACGATCTCAGTTCCTTTTGATATTGGCATGTCTCAGAACTTAACTTCATGGATTGTGGCCCCTGCAGATTGTACGCAAAACATGTTTTTAGCTTGTGGACAATTTAGAGGTCACAATTTTGATCTGATTTTGATGAAACTTTGAATTTATGTTTATATTACAACGATAATCGTGCGTATCACAACGTAACTCTTGTCTGTTGTCTTCCATGCAATATGAAGAGTCCAGGGGAAGAACGATCTAAGTCACATTTTTGTCTTTTTGCATAAAAGTCAAAACAGACTTTTGGACGAGAATGCTTGATGCGAACAGAACAATGAGTGGGTTTAATTACAACTTCAAAATGATGTTTAATGCAAATCATAAAATTATACCAGTACAACAACTGACTTCCACTTTTCAGCCAAATTAAGGTCAAATAAAGGGTATAATGTACGTATTTGTCTGGGAGGCCATTTCAGAAGGGCCTTGGTTCAATGTGACTCCAATCGTTTTTACCTGAAATAATATGTTCAACACAAAACTTAAAAAATTTGCTACCAGATGGCGCCATTAACTGGGGTTCGTTGAAAAAGTGACTTAGATCGTTCTTTCCCGGCGGGGCTCTTCATATTTTGATTGTGTTTTTGTATGTTTATTTCAGATTGTCTGTTTAAGATATGTCCGTTGTCCAGATATTCTGCCCAGAAACAATATTGGCAAGCAGCCAGACAATCTGGTACGGATCCAATTTTACTTGACAGATTGCACGTAAGTTAAAAATAGATCTCTTAATTCTCATGGTGTGTTTGTGGGTGTACGAGGCAGAGATAAATGAGGTTTAACGTCCACATCATGAAAAAAGTAAAATGAAAACATGTGCCATTTATTCCGCCAAGGTCGTTTGCCTCATTCTGATAATCTACTACTATTGAACCAATCAGTGAGTGGGAATATACTTGACCTAGGTCGTTATGAATAAATTTCATTGTGGGAAGTCAAAACACGGTCTAAACTCGTATGCCGTAAACTAGCACAGGGAATGAATGAATATTTTTTTTATTTAGACTACAGTTTTTGTTGCACTGCATTAATAATTTTATTAGTTACTATCACTAAATAATATGCATAATGTTGACATTAATTATGCTCAGAGCTGCGTACGTGATCAATTGCATTGGGGAAAATTTCAAAGTGATCAGATGTAAAAATGGCTAAAACTAGAGCATACGGAATGTCAGAATATATGTTTAACGAATAGTAAATGGATAGTAAAATGATTTGAATAACCCTTATTTTGTATCCGTTAACGAATAGTAGTTTCAACACTACACAACTCACAAACAAACGTACAATTCAAATAAAGTGAATGGATCCGGGGGCTAGCCGTAAGCGTCCACTGCTACATTTTATTTCATTAGGATTGATCTTTAGCAGTGTGAGGTAACCCAGGGAACTGAAGAAAACCCAAGGGATTCGGCAGGGAATTGGAGAAAACCCAAGAGGTTTGACAGGAAACCCTACTCCTTGTTGCATACAAGTTTGGAAATGAAATGAAATGAAATGAAATGGGGTTTAACGTCCTACTATTCTGCTCCTATACTTGGCTAATGAAGACGGGCATACACCATACAGTGTGCTATGAGGGAAATTTTGCCCGGGCAGCGGCACTATCGCCTACTCTTATATCGAATTCCAACTGCCAAGAGATCTTTTACGTGCATTCTAATGTATACACGGGACCTCGATTTTTCGTCTCATCCGAAGGACTAGACAGCTGTCCTTGTCAGGCCCTCCGTTCTGCACCACTGACAAGGGGAAACAACGTCGGAAAATCCAGATGAACTTTCTCAGCCAATGCAGGGATCGAACATCCGAACTCCAGACTAGCGGGCCAGCATCTTACTCACTTAGCCACCGTGGCTCCCATACAAGTTCGGGACAATCTGATTAAAACACAGATCCTACTTCATTCCGTTTTTTATAATTCAAAATTTCGTTTTACTTGTCTTCGGAACACTAGGATCTGGAAGAGTTGTTAAATGTATATAATAGGCGTTCTGCTAGTTGATGTGATGAATTAGTCGATGAAACGGTCTGTTACGCCGACCATCGAAAGTTTGAAAAAAAAAACCGAAACAAAATATAGATCAGTATTTTAATCGGATTGAGTTCGGGATAGAAATTATGCCACTTGACGCTATACAGATCGTCTGATCTACAGCTTTAGACCACTTGACAAGCCCCACCCACACCCTTGACCTTGACCTTGTTCTCTGTGTTTGTGTATTGGTACAGGTGAATGATCCAGTCAACAACTTTACAAAATATGAATTTAGTAGCTTTTTCAATGTCAACAGTGAAAAAGAAAAAGAACTGTAGTATTACAAACAGATTGGTGGGGGGTTGGAGACTACTGAATAGAACTGATTCGCTTCAGTCTCAAGTTAAGGAGATACAATAGCAGGGATGTTCTGACTTGTGACTAAAACAATTTCTCTTCAGTCTCGAGTTAAGAGGGTTAAGTCTAGATGAATACATGTACATTTCAAATCCCAAATTACAGAGAGAGAGATGAATTTAGACTTAAATCTTAGACCCATTATTCCTTTGTTTCATTTAATTAATGACCCGTTTGACCTAGACTGATTTTCTTAAGTATTCCATCACCAAGTGAAAGAATCTACGACAATTGATTTTAGAGAATCAAAGGGAAAAAAAAAAAAAAATTATAGTTTCCTTTTGTCATTTATCAATATTGATTAAGAAAAATTTCTTATTGATAGAAAAAAATTGATAAGATTTTGTGTCATTCATTTGAAGAGCTTTAGCATGTTTTTATTTCCCTATACATGTGAATATTGATTTAAACTTATCCCTGATTTGAGACGAGTTCTGATTGATTTTTGGTTTTTATATGGACCGCGATGTTTGTTATACTAAAAATGGCCTAAAAGTTAAAATAAATAATGTAACCCAATTTAATTTCCAGCTCTTTGGTGTCTTGATAAATGGAAGATGTTTAATTTAAAATTTCAAAACATAAACATTTGAAACTAAAAACTTTTCCTCGGTTGTATGTGACAAGGAGTAGGGTCGCCTGTCCAACCTCGTTGTATGTGACAAGGAGTAGGGTCGCCTGTCCAACCTCGTGGGTTTTCTCCGGGTCCTCCGATTTCCTCCCACTGCTAAAGACCCCTACGCGCAAGAGAATTATTGAAATAAAATTAAACCATATGTTAGTCCCGAAATGACCTAGTTTGTGTCGAGTGGATGTTAAACCCCATTTCTCTCTCTCTCTCTCTCTCTCTAAAAACTTTTGAACAATGCAACCGAGTACTTTTGGTTTTTAAATTAGTCAAAATAAAATAAGAAAAACAAGCAAACATAAAAATAAAATGAAATGAAATGGGGTTTAACGTCCTACTGTTCTGCTCCGAACTGGGATAATGAAAACGGACATATGCCATACAGTGTGCTATGAGGCAAATTTTGTAATTAGCCTGTTTTATTGCTTTGTAATAATGAAATGAAATGGGGTTTAACGTCCTACTGTTCTGCTTGGACTAGGCTAATGAAGACGGGCATATGCCATACAGTGTGCTATGAGGGAAATTTTGACCGTACAGCGGCAATAAGGCCTACACTAATAGCAAATTACAACTGCCAACAGATTTTTTATGTGCACTAACCCTACACAGTACCTCACTTTTTTGTCCCATCCAAACGACTATACTATATAAGTTGTCCCTTGCATTGACCTCTGTAAGTTAAAATGTGGATGAGATGTTAGAGCTTTTCTCCATTCCATTTCATTTAATGGTAATTGCTAAGTTACATGTACATGTATTGGTGTGGCGAACCATGTAAAAGTAATTGATCTCTGAGGGAGGTTCATTTACTGGTACTCCCATGTATAGATATCCTGGTTTCAATTTGCTAATGTGGCTCAGTGGTTAATGTACCTGCTCACTGATAGGTTTCCACTTGTTTAATGAAGCTGGACCGAGGACGTGTCCCGCACTTCGACCTCTAGCTGGCTGGTCACCTCTGGCTTGCGGTTGTGGTTTCGATCCCTGGTGAGAGCGTATGTGGCTTTGAGATTGCGGCGCCTTCTCAACCTCGTGGGTTTAATCTTGGTAATCCGGTTTCCTCCCACAGGAAAGAGCCCTGCGCGTGCGCTGAGATAATAAAAATAAAAAAAAAGACTAGTCTGCGATATCACCTTCGATGTAAGCGGACGTTAAACACTAAGAAAAAGGAGACATATTGTCTGCAATATCACCTCGGTGGAAGCGGACGTTAAATAAAGCTATTTCACACACACATATATATTATGTTATCATTTGCTTGATAAAGATGAGAGTTTCATTGTCAAATAAACCAGTTATTCCATAAATAGTGTGTAGTGTGACAAGAAATAGTATCTATAGTTATTCTCATGGGATGACAAAACAGGGTCCTGTGTACTGATTGGTGTGCACCTGTGACTGTTGGAATTCCACGAAAAGTTAGCAGAAACGGTGGTTGTGCTCATGCACTATATAACCCTGTTATAATTTAAAGATACATTATGGGAGATTAAATAAAGAGCTGGCAGTTCTCACTATAATAGTTCAAAACTAGATAATGTAAAGGGAATTTGCTGAAAATTTCAGTCAAATTGATCCACTCTGAACCAAGATTTTAGCGATTGAATTTTTGGCCTAGCCTCGATCATCATTACTAAAGTCAGTAGGATATAAAACATAGTCTTGGTTATCCATATAATAATTCAATTATGAATGGAAGTCGGAACAGGAAATCGGAACCTAATCCAATAAACATTGCAGACTAGCGTTGCCATCGAGAGTTAATTATGATCTGGATAAGTTAATTAATGTCTAATTAATAATTAAGATAACATTTCAGGCCTAAAGAAAGACCTGCAATAGGCAGATTTCGTTCTTGCATAATGTATGTTTAATGTTGTGTATTTAGCACTAATCTCTTTCACATCCACTCAATATCCAATCTTGTTTGAAATATCATAGAAATTTATTAACTTTGTTATAAAACATTCAACACTTTTCATTTCATTTTCCTAATATACTGATAATAGTCAGTTCATGATAATCGTTTCTCTGCAAGAAAAAACCTAAATAGACTGTTACACCTTAGGACTTTTTACTGCACCCATAAATTGTTTATCATAGAGTTGTTTTCGCGATTTTCTGCTCATTGAAAGAAAGACAAAATTAAGATGGGTGCCAAATCATATTGATGGCACCACAGAATCCTTGGTTCATTTAGTCAAACATGCAAGTTAAGTACACATGCAGGAATAACATCTGTTGAAATTGAGCTTATTAATATTTTGTTTAAATGTCGAATGATGCATGTCGAGGTAAAATATATGTGAGGCCTCACCAATTGGATTTTAGGTTTTTTGGGAATGTTATGATTTTGCTTCTTTTTTTGTTCGGAAAATGACTAATTTAAAAACTAAAAATACTGGGCTGCACTGTTCAAAAGCTTCTAGTTCCATGTTTAACACGTGCACTCGCCATCGCACATTTGATAATTAGTGATGTTGTTCGTAGGGTTTGGGAGGGTTGGATGGCCGAATGGTTAGCATGTGCACCAGGGATAGAACTTTATTTGAAAACACACAAGCAAAATTTTGCTTGTTGATTTCAAATGTACAAGCAAAACTAAGATTCTAAAGAAATTCAAGGGGCAATTTTTTCTTTAATGAAAATACTTTTATTATCTTTGGATTACATGTACAAGTTATGTTATACATTGGAGTGTACACATATTCCTTACAATTTCATTAAAAAGCTAATGGCTAATAAAACACAAGAATGAACCCACAAAACTGCCTTCAACACTAGAGCTGGGCGATATCCCTGAAAACATTGCGATATAATCACTATATTGCAATATTTTATAAAATGTCAATACTTTCAGTTTATCAGGGTTTTTTTTTTTTTGTAAATAAATATGCATAAAAAGTTGGGAATACCCCTGGAGTATTCACTTGACACTTTCTAGTCAATATTATTATTTCTAGTCAATATTATTTTTAGCATACAGTACTGAATTTACAAACAAAATTTACAAACTTGCAAAAGTTGTTGTTTATTAGTTTTAATTTTCAAAATATTGATTATAATATTTTATTTAAATTAAAAATATTTACATATGGCGGAGCCACAAAAAAACATAAAAAAAAGTTTGTGTTCTTTCGTCCGTGCATATTTATTTTTATAGCTACCCTTGAAAACTCGTTTTTTTCTCACTCAAGCGTACACCTTCTTCAAGATGCATTATATAATACAAGGATAGTAAATAAAACTATAAAACATAAGTACTATGTCAAAAAAAGTGCCCATTGATGTCAAATACTGAAATAGCAATTTTTCGGATCACGGACCGCACATCCGCTGAATGATAATCACTAATCAATTAGTCTACCGGAACTCTCAAAATACATGTATATAGTTGGCAATGTTAGCATTATTTATATTTCTGCATTATTAAAATCTTATTTCAATCTGAAAATCAATGATTCCTTTGGAAAATCAAAGTATTGATATAAACAATTTGTCAAGATGAAATTGAACAGAAACAGGGATAATGCTAACAGGTGGAAAAGTGAGCGAGAAGTCACGTGACGTAAACAAAGCTCCTTATCCGCATTTGCAACTTGTGGAATGAATACTCGGGAGTTTATAACAGTATTTATTCATCATTATATATAAGCAATAAAATATCGTGAATAACATCAAAAGGAAAACATTTTTTCAATACTTATGTTAAATATCATCCAGAAAAATCAAAACGGTACGTGTTTTTTTTACTATTAAAACAGTTTGTGTCGTGTGAAAGCCATTCGCCAATAACGTACATTTTTCACCGATGTCGGAATTTGTTTGATGGAATATAACGACAATAATGAAAGGACAGATGGTCGAACACAAAAAAAGGTCAATTATGATATGTGTGTATTATTGAAAAATCATATTCAGTAACAATAAGCGAAAAAATGTTACACGCATTTTTTTCGTTTGACATATTTTGTAACACGCAGTCTACAAAATCAACACGCATTCTGCGTGTTTGCATCCGTCAAATTCGATCCCTGATGTGCACGCTGTATCGTAAGGTCTGTCATTGAGTCAACTGGCGTGGTTTCGATTCCTCGGTTGTATATGACAAGGAGTAGGGTTGCCTGTCCAACCTCCGGTTTCCTCCCACTACTAAAGATCCCTACGCGCAAAAAAATTTTTGAAATAAAATTGAACCATATGTTAGTCCCGAAATGACCTAGTGGATGTTAAACCCTAATTTCTCCCTCTCTCTCGTAGGGTTTATATCTCAGCAGTCTTTCCTGTGGGAGCAAACTGGATTATACAGAGTAAACCCATGAGTACGTCCACACCAGCAATTGAAACCATGACCCCATGATTACATGTCATTTCGGTCCCTCGTCATTTCGGACGTGGACATTTCAGACTCAAAAAAATATGGCGTCGACGTTTCGGACTTGGGTAGATGACATTTCGGACTCTGGAATAAGTTGAAAGGAAAGGTTGAACACAACTGTCAAATCAATCTATAATAAACCAAAAGCAATTTTATAAAAAATAAAATGCAGGTAAAATTTACCGCTTGCAATCAAGTACAAAACGTGGAGTTGTGGATCATGCACCGTATAGATCTCTCAAGGAACTGCAAAATTTTCAATGTTGAATGTTTATGAAAAGAAATGCAGGACGAAGGGTTTGACAAGGACAGCTGTCTAGTCCTTTGGATGAGACGAAAAACCGAGGTCCTGTGTATACATTGGAATGCACGTAAAAGATCCCTTGGCAGTTGGAATTCGATATAAGAGTAGGCGATAGTGCCGCTGCCCGGGCAAAATTTCCCTCATAGCACACTGTATGGCGTATGCCCGTCTTCATTTATGAAAAGAATGTTTCATTTCTTTATATCTGTAATATGTATATAAAAAGTAGCTGATGAATTTATTAGAAATAGGTCAATACGAAATAGGTCAATACAAAACACGAAAGAAAATATTAACATGAAACATGTGGTTATTAAAAGACTACCAAACGATAAAGCATAGTCGCACTTACGGTTCTTTATCATCGTTTCCCATAAAAATAATTTATTTTGTTTAAAAAAGAATAATATGCTGTAGAATTTATTTCAAAATGACCTACACAAAAAAACAAAAGTAAATATAATTTACTCGACATGCACTGTTTTTACAAGCCTCTAGAATTTTTTGACAATAATCCGTAAGCTACACGTTGACCTGCATTCCTCGACAAGTTTGCCATAGATACATGTAGCAGTACCAATCGATAAATTAGTGCGTACAAAGAAAACTCTTTTGGGAAAATATTAGAAATGGCAACGATCAAAGTGGGATAATAAAAGCTGATTAACCGATAATCCCTATGTTATTGTACATGTACATTGTACATGTAATATGCGCAAAGAAACCTTACAGTTCTCTAGTGGACGAGGAGAAATGTGAGTTGTCAATCAGCAATAATGGCTTTCATAATTATAAAAACATTAGCAGTATTACTAAATATACACAAATTTTCAACAATATTTTATTGTCAAGTTCAATACTTGCTGATGAAACAAAACAAAATTAAATAGAACAAGCAGTGTAAAATCAGTGTTATCTTTTTTATTAGCGATCTCAAGAATCGCTGATCAATTAGATAAAACAACTATCGGACTCGCATAAAACGGAAAAAATAACAGCTATTAAAAATATATCACACACATTTTCAACAGTCTTTTAATTATTTATCCGAGATTAAAACGTCGCCAGACCGAGTCCGAAAAGTTGTGAAACTGAGTCTGAAAGGTCGTCTGTGTTGAGTCTGAAATGACGCGGGACCGAAATGACGTGCTACCGACCCCATCCCAGAGGTGACCGAAGAACAACACTTTAGGCCATCCCCCCTCTCTCTTGCGATGTGATGTCAGATTTTCTTGAAATACTAAGAACATCCTGCTAGCTAATACCATACTAAACTTGCACTGTCTGTCTACAGTTAGCTCCGCTTAGCCACTTGACCGACATTTTAAGTCCTAATTAGAAAATTCTACACAAAAAACACATACTTATGGAAAAACAGCTACTTATTTATTTGGGCAAAGTATGTGTTTTTGTGTATTGCTCTATCCAGTTACTAAATGCCTTTAAAAGAAGATTAGAAAATTGTAGTTGATTACACCTATTATTTTTCGAGAATTTTGAGAAGTATATATTCTGCTTTTATTTGATAAAATTGAAAAGGTTTAATTAGTCTTTTTGTGTATAACAGATGTGAACCGGAGTAGAACCACATTACAAAACAATATACTAATTGTTGGATATGGCGGCCATTCTCGAAATAGATTAGATAGTTCTTAGTGTGCAAAATGAGTTAATACATGTACCTGTTGCTATTTGCAGGGATAGTATACGTAAACTGTTAAATAAGAAATTTATTTCATGGAAAAATAAGAAATGTTTCGTCTAGCGTTCTGGTAGTGGTAGAAGAACAAAAATGTTTTTATCACTGCAGTAAACTAAAAGTGTAAACCAAGAACTGCACCCCTCGTGCCACCTTTTAGGCATACAGCTAACTGTATATGCAATTGTTTCTACCTTTAATATATTTGTATTGAATCTGTATTAGGTATCAATTAATCTGGTGTATCTAGCGTTCAATTTCTCGATGACTGTTCAAAAATTAATCATTATACATCAATAATTGATTGAATTGTTTATTTTTTTAACACTGATCGAGAAATTAAACGCTTGTAAATTGGACACTCATTATCAAAATTGAATGGTCAGCTTTAAACTGGACACCAGTACAAATTAGATGATTTGGGGTGATTTTAAAACAATTTATATGAATTTTCAAACAAAGATTAATATTAAATGAATGTGAAAGAAATTAGTGCTAGAAACACAGGATTAAATGATACCTGGGTTACAGTGTATAATAGACGTATATACAGGGGCGGATCCAGAGGGGGGGGGGGGGCGGTCGAAACTCCCCCCTGCTCAGCTAAAAAAAATTTTTTGTAAATCAACACTTTTTATGAGAAAAATTTCTCGGCCTTGTGCTTTATCCTTTATCGTCAGATGTGGGACAGAATGGGCACTCAAAGCACGAGATAATGATATAGACATTATGTGATATCACAATTAATGCTTTGCATCCATGAAATTGAATCACAATGTCATTGTATTAATTCATAATAAAAATTGACGTCAAACGAGGTGTTGAATTTCTCTGTTTAAAAAGCTCAATGTGTATGTATATACGCCAAAATGACGATAGAGACCATGCGGGAGGGGAGGAGAGATACATTGTCTCAGTAACCTGGCAAACCCCCTCCTGCAAAACTTCCTGGATCCGCCCCTGATATATTACAATACAGTAGAGGTAGTATATATATATAGAGGATATTTCTCGTTTTAGAGTGAATAACATATTTTATTTCATCGAGTAGCATGAGTGAAAATATAAACGTTTTCTTGTTTAGAGATGAAATAAAATATGTTATTCACGACAAAACGACAAATGTTCTATTTATTTTATGATTTTACAATCATTTTAGGTAAAAACAACATGGACTACTGCTAGCCAGTGAAATAACACTTTTATTTCACTGATAAAACGCGGTATTCCACTACTGATCATAAAATAAATATATATACGGCCATCACTACCTCACTTATAGCTATAATGTACAGGTATGTGTTTATTTTGGGAGGTAGATTGTTGTAATGTGGGTTTTATCGTGCATAATGAAGCTCTCATCCTGTTTTCTAAACATATTTTACTGCAATCATAATTATAATTAATAATTATTGAAATTGACTAATACAACAAAGTTTTTTATACTCCCACATTGTAATCTGCTTGTATTTTGTTGTCACCCCTATCCACGTGAAGCCTGTGGGAGGAAACTGGAGGACCCAGAGAAAAACCATGAGGTTGGATGGGCAACCCTACTCGTTGTCACATACAACCAGGGAATCGAAACCACAGCAGTTGACTCAGTGACTGACTGTATGATACAACGCGCATGCGCTAACCATTCAGCCATCCAACCCCCCGTTAATGAGAAAAAGAATCAAATTGATTGTAAACAATTTCTGATAATTACTGCCGAAAGTTATTGCCCTTGATCACTTTGAAAAATCTTATGGACACTCTCTAAATTCTCATCCGTTTGACTTTAAATTTATACACAGTGTTGATGTTCATAAGAAAAAGAAGCCTATTGATTTTCAATGATTTCTGATAATTACTATCAGAATTATCTGACTACTGATACATGATTATTATCCAAGACAACGACGAACAACTTCTCACCAAAGTAGTGCGTGGAAGAATCCCTGGAACAGTGCAGGTTGGCGTGGAGCTTAGAGATACCGTTGGAGTAGAGAGGAAAATGGAATCCTCTAAGAAAGATCAAGAACTGGAATAAATCTCTATATATTCCTTAATAGTCTTCTTGGTGTGTTGCTGGGAGATTACTTTTCTTAGTATAATAAATGTTATCAAATTTTAATTATTTCTAATAATTACTTCATGGTTTTAGTGTCTTGTAAATGCTCCCATTACAAAAGAATAAATACGAAACAACATTTGTGGACTGTTCGGATAGGGGTGACAACAATGTGCAACCACATTTCAATTGGGTTGTATAAAAATCCTCACATATATACCGTTCAGACACTTATATTTAAACCAGTTCAAAATTGCCGTGGGGTTTTAAGACAGGGTTGTGTTGCGTTCACACATACCATTAGCCAAACCAGTTTTACTATTCTGACCTCTTTGGTCGGAGGTTAGAGTTAACTACGCATGGGTAGCTTCATATTCTTTATTCGGTTCTCGCAGGCTTTCAATAACACTGGCACTGCATGACACCGCCATTTTCCCAGGAATGTAACTGTCTGCGTACTGTGCATCCCCAGGGTTTTTAAGCCAACCCGTTCAGACGGCCAAGATGAACCAGTTTAAAATAAAAAGCTATTTCCAAGACAGGTCGAGAGCCGGGGTTTTCAAACTTGTTTAATTGCCCCACATTGCAGTAAAATATTTTTAGAAAACTTCCACCTGCTTTGGGAGGATGTTTCATTACCCAACAACCTATCTTTATGGCATGGTAGTTCTGTTTATTTGTTAAAAGAAGATTTCTATTATATTGTTGACGTAAAAAAGCAACATTTATGATTGATAGTGTTATTAGGTAATTTAAGTAAACGTAATTACATGTACATTTATAAAGTGTAAACAAGTTCTGTTTAATTACAATTACTCCAAAAAATTAGAACCAAAGCCATCGATATTATTAATGCAATCAACATAAGTTTCTTGATTATTATACACATACCATAAGTGTACAGGAATTATGAAAATCATGGGGTAACACTACAGTATAAAATGGAATAGTTTTCCTAGAATCAGTACCTCATCTTGATGATTATATACAGAGAGAGAGAGAGAGATGGGGTTTAACTTCCACTCGACACAACCTAGGTCATTTCGGGACTAACATATGGTTTAATTTTATTTCAATAATTCGCTTGCGCGTAGGGGTCTTTAACAGTGGGAGGAAACCGGAGGACCTGGAGAAAACCCACAAGGTTGGACAGGCGACCCTACTCCTTGTCACATACATGTACAACCGGGGATTCAAAATCACGCCAGTTGACTAAATGACAGGCATTATGATACAGCGCGAACGTGCTAACCATTCGGCCATCCAACCCCCCTATTTATATAAAGACCATCAGCGTACAGGAATTATGAGAATGGGATAACAATGTTCTATCACCAACGTGTTTCGGGGCTATTCTTCGTTTGAATCCGCTCCAGGTGATACATATGGATAGATGAGCAGGGATTGGGGGTATATATATATATATATAGCTCATTACACTGTAACGTTGATATCATTGACTAAGGAACAAATAACTGTTATAAATGAAAATATACCACACTAATAGATCAAAGTCATCAGTTTATATACATAATGTGTATTAGTTAGTTAAAAGTGTTAGTTATCAGGCAGTAGTCATTAAGTAGGTGTTTTGTCACTAAGGTGTTAAAACTGTGACTATTGAATGATATACACCACTATTGTCCAGGTTTGTGTATTCAGTAGTCATGGATGTTATAAATAGTCACATTTTTTGCACCTAGTTACACAACCTGCTAATTAATGACAACTGTATAAATTCTAACCACTTTCTATACATATACTAAACATTAGTTTAGAATACTGACCACTTATATGATTTTTTGACAAAAAATGTTCATTACTAAAAGGCCTAGCTTTATTAATCAACGGTATCAGCTTA
This sequence comes from Patella vulgata, assembly GCF_932274485.2. Lineage (NCBI taxonomy): Eukaryota > Metazoa > Mollusca > Gastropoda > Patellidae > Patella > Patella vulgata. The sequence continues at coordinate 63,112,956 of NC_065885.2, read as the reverse complement.
TCAGTGTTACTGGAGAAATATTCTAGTGAAGGTGGTCACTGTGCATTAAAAGTCCAAGTTGAAATCTGATTCAATATTTCTTTATATACAGTTGAATATACATTACACGTATATTGCCTGTATATATGAATATAGAATTAAGAAATAAATTATGCATTCTTTAAAGGAGCTAAATCGCCAACATTTGGGACCTAGAAATTCACAAAAGTGGGTCGCAACGCATATAATACTGTAATATGAATGTATATAAACTGATTTACATTTAATGGTTTCCGTTTTTACTCCAATTTCAAATCAGTTATGTTTGGCGAAATAAGTCAGCAATGTCAATCGAGTGCAAATTTCTAGCGTCTAGTTATTCTAGTCTACATAACTCCATTTGATTTGGTGCAATGTGTCTAGCCTCGTCCCTCGAGTCTCTCAATACAACTGGGGCTGAAGCGCATTATGGTGCACGATTCGTGTACCAATGTTAAAAAAATTATTTTATCTTAAATATCGGATATCAGAAGCTCATCTTTTCCCGGTAAGTTTACATCATCAATGTTGATTTAAATTGACCAATAATTTGTGTTTTCGATGTCGAAGATTTGGAGGATTTTGAGTTACGGACTTAGGTCCTTTAAATAAAATTTAAAAAAGAAATTAAAATTAATATCTCTCTCTCTTTCTCTCTCAACAGTTTATTCTAACTCAATAAACAAGTCTGCTTCTGTTTGGTTCTGATAAGCCATTGCATCACATTGGAAGACATTGTAATTTTATCATTTTTAAGGTAGAATGCAATCGTGAGAAGATTTATTATCGATTTGTGCAATACAATGTATGAGGCTAATATAGTTCTGAGTAAAAAGTAATCAACAGGTTTGTTTACGATTGAGAAGGAGAGGGTGTTATCTGGAGGGGATGTTCTGTTTTCTCGGTGATTAGAGTATAATCAGTTCTCAGTGACCTAACATTCTCAACATACAGGCAGCTTTCTCTTGAAGGTTTCAGTGTATTTTATTATGAAGGTTAAATTTCACAGAGAGAGAGAGAGAGAGAGAGAGAGAGAGAGAGATTAACCTACACTCGACACAAACTAGGTCATATCGGGACTAACATGCTTCAATTTTATTTCAATAATTCGCTTGCACGTAAAAGCCTTTAGCAGTGGAAGGAAATCAGAGGACCCAGAGAAAACCCATGAGGTTGGACAGGCGACCCTCTTCATTGTCACGTACAACCAGGGAATCGAATCCACGCCAGTTGACTCAATGACAGGCCTTATGTCACAGCGCGCACATGTTAACTATTTGGCCATCAAAACCCCCCTCACAAACAGAAGATTGATTCTAGCCTAGTGTTTCCCATCGCCATGGCGATGAGCAGATCTAAAGTTGGATGCCCAAACACTAGGTTGAGGGGTGAGGGGTGAAATATAAAAAAAAGGCAGGGATCGACAAGAAGAAAAGAAATCGGATGAATGAAATAAAACCAAGTACGAACAATCCATATACGATTTGTCGGGTGATGGATCCCTGCATTGGCCGAGAAAGTTCATCCAGATGTTCCCGTGTGGTTCCCCCGTGTCAGTGATGCAGGACAGCTATCTAGTCATTTGGATGGGACGGAAAACCGAGGTCCTGTGTACACATTAACATGCACGTAAAAGCTCCCTTGACACTTGGAATTTGATATAAGAGTAGGCAGTAGTGCCGCTGTCCAGGCAAAATTTCCCTCATCGCACACTGTATGGCGTATGCCTGTTTTCATTAGCCCAATTTAGGAGCAGAACAGTAGGACGTTAAACCCCATTTCATTTCATTTCCAAACCATTAGACAAAATTCAAAGTCCTAAAAAAAAAATGGTGTGATTCAATTAATGGTATAAAAAGCTACATTCAGAGCCAAGAACGCGATGGCTCAATGAAATTTGGGAACCACTGCTCTAGCCATTTAGCCAACTTTTACCCACTTTTATTATATATGTATATGCCACACATCAAAAATATTTTCTTAAAAGTGCGGACCTTACAGATCTGGTCAATATTTTCATAAGTTTCTTGCCGAGATTGAGAAGTTTTAAGCCTTTGATATGCCTTTGATATGATTTGCTTTGAAGCCTATTCTAGAATTTCAGTTTTTCACCCTGCGGGTTTCGCCAGATTTATAAATCAGAATTTTGATAACTCTTAATCTACAATTGTAACACTATTTTAGTGATAACAGAGATCAGTTTAGTAAATATAGGATTTATCTACATCTGAACAGAATATTAAACAGTTACATATATGTAGATACAACATGAACTAAACTACATCAGGAACTAGACTATGACAGGAACACATCAGGACGGTACATAACTACCCGGAATTCTCGTATTTAAGCCCTGGGCTTAATTTCGAATTTGACCATGTCAGTGATGAAACATTTCTTCTGAAATTAAGCCCAGGGCTTAAATTCGACAAGAGGAAAAAATGACAAACATTTGGGTTCTTTTTATAGTTTTAAATGGAACGGATCAAATTCATCAACAAAAATGGCTTTTAAAACACAATTGTGATGCACTGCCACATAAATGTTCTGAAATACAAAAAGAAACTGTCCATAAACTTTAAATTTTAAAGTTCTTTGAACAAATCAGATCTCAGGGCTAGCTTTTACTAGTATGGTGAGCATCCGTTATCCATCAAAGTCCTCATCTGAACTGGAATCCTCAAACGGGTCGTCACTGAGTTGGTCCTAACCTGGCAGTACAAGATCGGAGTGTAACTGGAGAACATCTTGTAGCCTGTAGTTCACAAGTGGTTTGAAAATTTAAAAGGGAAACCACTCTAAAATAGATTTTAAATTTAAGCCCATGGGCTTAAATTCGAAATTTAAACTCGTTATTTAGTGAGCTAAATAACAGCAGGGCTTAAATACGAGGATTCCCGGTATATTAAATCCACCATTCCGTCCCTCTGCCAAGGCAGACGCTTAACTTGGCCGAGTCCATACACCGGTCTCTCTGTCTCTCCGCTCGTCCTGGTTGTACGTGGCAAGGAGTAGAGTCGCCTGTCCAACCTCGTGGGTTTTCTCCGGGTCCTCCAGTTTCCTCCCACTGCTAAAGACCCCTATGCGCAAGCGAATTATTGAAATAAAATTAAACCATATGTTAGTCCTGAAATGACCTAGGTTGTGTCGAGTGGACGTTAAACCCCATTTCTCTCTCTCTCTCTCTCTCCACTCGTCTCTCCTGCTCCATTGGACAATAGATAAAACTAATGATCATTCTTGCAATTGTCTCTTTTATCTTGTCATGGTATGCTTACTGACCAGTTCGTATTCCTTTGTAATGCGAAGCGTGTGCACAGATCATATGTAGTTTGTAAATGACATATGGGATTAATTACATGTTTAATTAATAATTAGATCATAGCCAGTTTGTGCCTTAACAGAAGTTTATACAGAGTTGAAACATCAATACCATATATTATCAAAAACCAGCTGAGGTCATAAAGTTCTAAGAACCTAAATGATCGTTCAATTTGATTCAAGTTATAGAGTACTTTATCACACAATTCCAGCAAATCTGTATTATATCTCAAAGAAAGCCGTTATTAGGCTTTAGAATAAGGATTATAGTTGAATGTGAAAAAATGTCGGTCTGAACTACATGTACTTGACATTTTGGAATTGTGCCAGGCATGTATTATAAATATTAAAGACACAGAAAAATGATAAAATTTGATTTTGTGGTTTACATTCTCTGTTTTCACTAGGGACCGGGTATCATTCAGATTTGATGAAAAAAGGAAAGAAACTGAGTTTACCATCTATAATCTAATACACATATTCAGTTAATAGATTGCCATGCAGAAAGTGTTAAATACCATCAAGATTCATCAAATAACTCCGAGTTTGTGCTACCGTTTAGTTTAAGAAACACCATTTAGTTTTGACATCGGTCATCTAGTTTATGACCATTTAGTTTAGTTTTGATATTGGTCATCCAGTTTGTGATCATTTAGTTTCATAAACTAGACAACCGATGTCAAACTAAACTGTAGCACAAACTGGGCGGTTTTTGATGAATCTTGATGGTATTTTAACACTTTCTGCATGGCAATCTATTAACTGGATATGTGTATTAGATTATAGATGGTAAACTCAGTTTCTTTCCTTTTTTCATCAAATCTGAATGATACCCGGTCCCTAGATTAGGACATTTAACTAGAGGAAAATCAAAATTCAAATTTATACAGGGTAAATGGAATGGAGCTAAAGATTTGACGTTAAGAACAATTCTTTAGAGTTAAATTATTATAGTGGTCAAGTTTAATTTCCTGGCTACTGTTCAGAAATAAACAACCTCGTTGAATGTTAATCTGTAACAATTAATTGGTACATATTTTTAAAAAGTTGTCAGGAAATTAAATGCTTGTAAATTGGATACTCATTATTAAAATTAAATGGTCAGCTTGAAACTAGACACAGGGGGTTGGGTGGCCGAATGGTTAGCACGTGCGCGCTGTATCACAAAGCCTGTCATTGAGTCAACTGGTGTGGTTTCGAATCCCCGGTTGTACGTGGCAAGGAGTAGGGTTGCCTGTCCAACCTCATGGGTTTTTCTCCGGGTCCTCCGGTTTCCTCACCCTGCTAAAGACCCCTATGCACAAGTGAATTATTGAAATAAAATTAAACCATATGTTGGTCCCGAAATGACCTAGTTTGTGTCAGGTGGACGTTAAACCCCATTTCTCTCTCTCTCTTAAACTAGACACAAGTACAAATTTGACGTTTTTCACGATTGAAGATTTGATATTATACGAATGTCAAAGAAATTACATGTATGACTTAATAGCAAGATTAAAGGCTCAATACCACTCTTGTTGTAACTGAATAATATGTCCCAATCTTTATTCTGGTCAACAAATTGTACTATTTTACAATATTCCAATTAATTGGTGATATAAATTTCATCTTAACACACCTAATATAAAAAATTGGAAAAATTCAACTAAATGATTTGAAAAGCCTGACGTAAAGCTTTTCAAATGTGACTTGGATTTAAAAATATTTTTGAACCCTCTAGACAAGTAAAATAGGATTTAATGGATAATTTACACAATAGGTAGGACACTAACACATCTAGTACTTAGAATAAGGCTATTTTTTTTTTTCTGGAGCTGTCAAACCAGCAAGAGTGTTATTGTCCTTTTAAACGATAACAGGGTCAAGATAATTCCTTATGATTTTCCAGGCTGGTCATGGTGCAGGACAGAGGGCTGGGCAAGGAACAGTGTCGAGTTGTTTGAATGGGATGAAAAGCCCAAGTTCCGTGTTCACATTAGGGGTTGCAATTCTATAACTCGATTGCTAATTAGGAAATGAAATTGGGTTCTGCTCCGACTGCACGAATGAAGAAGGGCATACGCCATAGAGTGTGTTATGAGAGGAATTTTGCCTGGGCAGCAGCACTATGGCCTACTCTTATATCAAATTCCAACTGCCAAAAGATCTTTAACATGCATGCCAATCTGTACACCTGACCTTGATTTTTCTTCCCATTGCAGAAAGCAGGAAATTAAACCCCATTTCATTTCAAACAAACATCATTCTGTAACATTAAACAGAACACAATTAGTTATGGCAGCTAAATTTGATATGAGATCTTATCATTTTGAAAGATTTTAATCCTAAGTATATTATCTATTCATTCGCCTCTGTTTTTTTAATCATACTAAAACACAGAACCAGGATATATTTAAATCATACTAAAACACAACCAGGATATATTTTTGTTTCGTGTTCTAGTTCTGTATGACGGATGTGTTCTCTGTGTAAAATTAACTTATTTAGTTTAGTAATAGCTCTTTTTTCCCCCCCTCAATATATTAGTGAAACACAACATGTACGTAGGCAATTATTACCTTAGATTCCTGTAGGCCACACCAATTTGGTGGTTTGTTTTGCTATACGAAATAATTTGATACACAGGTCACAATTAAACAGGCATTATGGAAGAGCTGAATCTGCCTATTGCAGGTTTTTCTTTAGGCCTGAAATGTTATCTAAATTATTAATTAGATGTCATCGCTAGCCTGCAATATTTACTGGATTTAAATCTGATTTGCAACTCAATGCTCATTGATGATTTAAAACAGACATTATGCAAGAACTAAATCTGCCTACTACAGATCTTTCTTTAGGCCTTAAATGTTATCTAAATTATTAATTAGATATTAATTAACTTACCAAGACCATAATCAACTCTCGAAACCATTGGGTGCTGCAATGTTCTAAATTACTAATTAGATATTAATTAACTTACCAAGACCATAATCAACTCTCAATGCCATGGGATGTCTGCGATATTTAGTGGATTTGAATATGTTTTGGGGTAGATGAAATTAAATAACCGTAAAAATGGACAATCAAAACCTTGTTTATTATCGTAACTATGGCGATCGAGGCTAGCCTATAATTGAATGGCTAATATCTAGGCCTAGATAGCTTGATCCCTGCATTGGCCGAGAAACTTCATCCAGATTTTCCGGCGTGATTCCCCCTTGTCAGTGATGCAGGATGGAGGGCCTGACAAGGGCAGCAGTCTAGTCGTCTGGATGGGAAAAAAAACTGAGGTCCTGTGTACACATTGGCATGCACGTAAAAGATCCCTTGGCATCTGGAATTGGATATAAGAGTAGGCCGAAGTGCCGCTGTTCGGGCAAAATTTCCCTCATCATACCACACTGTATGGTGTACATCCCAAACTTAGGCTGCCTATCTACAGCTAGCTCCGGCTGAGAATAGGCCCTAAGCTAATTAACCGACATTTTAATTCCTACATCGACGATTTTAGTCGAAAACACTGAGTATGCTTTTAGAAATTTTTAAAAGTATTTATTTCTCTTCTATTGTCATATTGAATGAAATTAAATATGTTTATTTAGCCGCTGTGTGTATGAAAAATGTCAAACTAATCAAAGCCGAATCACAAAATAGTCCTCTAATTATTCAATATGGCAGCGCCCATGAAACATAATTTCACAGAGGCGGTTTTATTTGCGAAAACAAATTTAGGAGTATCTAACCTTGTTTTGAAAGATAAACAGATTGAAACTCTAAAGACAGTTTACAATGGTAAAGAATTTATTGCAATATTACTCATAGCACATATTATATATCGCTTTTACACGAGTGTCAGCGACATGCCGTGTTTACATAAAACACACGTGTGTGGGTTATTTTTACTCTGTTGTCTAAACAAAGCGGTCTCGAGTCGATAAGTCCCGCCCCAAAATGATCACATGAGCGTTTTAAATGGCGGATAATCAGTGCAGTGTCACATTCTGGGAAGTATGACGTAGATGGGTTGCTGCGTGCAGTATGTATGGTGTATTTCCGTCTTCATTAGCCCAGTTCGGAGCAAAACAGTAGGACGTTAAACCCCATTTCATTTCATTTCATTTCTGTAACCTGTGTATTTCCAGTTCAATAAGTAAATGCCATTGAAACAATTTCAATAATTTGAAAACAGGAATACTTGATGGCTAATATCCCAAATGCTTTTAATTAAAAATGTTGAGGAGGGGTTGGATGGCCGAATGGTTAGCACGTGCGTGCTGTATCATACGGCCTGTCATTAAGTCAGCTGGCGTGGTTTTGAATCCCCGGTTGTACGTGACAAGGAGTAGGGTCGCCTGTCCAACCTCGTGGGTTTTCTCAGGGTCCTCCGGTTTCCTCCCACTGCTAAAGACCCCTACGCACAAGCGAATTATTGAAATAAAATTAAACCACATGTTAGTCCCGAAATGACCTAGTTTGTGTCGAGTGGACGTTAAACCCCATTTCTCTCTCTCTCTAAAAATGTTATGGTTCTAAATTTGAAACAAAAGCTTGTTCGCATGACTCCTGTATTTATCGAGAACCCGATAATCTAGAAATAAAATTGCTTTGACCTTAGTGTTAAAACATGGGGATGAGTATTGCATTTTTTCAGGTTTAAAACATTTTTCAATCTTGTCATATTTTTTTTCCCCAAACTGCTTTCGGTTGTGAAGCCAAATGACATCAATTTATGTGATTTGAGTTAAAGGGTTATGGTAGCAAATCTTCTTTTGAAAGTTTGTTGTATCCAAGGGGCCGATAGGGGGGAATTGGTGGGTGTGTACGGGTGGGTGTTTATTTAGTGTGTGTATGAGACAGAGAGAGAGAGGGGGGGGAGAAATGGGGTTCAACATCCACTCGACACAAACTAGGCCATTTCAGGACTAACATGGTTCAATTTTATTTCAATGATTCGCTTGCGTGTAGGGGTCTTTAGCAGTGGGAGGAAACCGGAGGACCCAGAGAAAACCCACAAGGTTGATTGTGTGTATAAAAGATGTACATGTAAAATGGATTAGAACCGCATTACAATACACCCTGGATTAGAACCGCATTACAATATACCCTAATTTTAAAGTCTATCCTCAAGGGGGGCTGGATGGCCGAATGTTTAGCGTGTACGCGTTGTATCATAAGGTCTGTCATTGAGTCCACTGGCGTGGTTTTCGAATCCCCGGTTGTACGTGACAAGGAGTAGGGTTGCCTGTCCAACCTCATGGGTTTTCTCCAGATCCTCTGGTTTCCTCCCACTGCTAAAGACCCCTACGCGCAAGCACATTATTAAAATAAAATTGAACCATATGTTAGTCCCAAAATGACCTAGTTTGTATGGAGTGGACTTAAACCAGATCTCTCTCTCTCTCTCTCTCTCTCTCTCTCTCTCTCCTCAAAGTAAATAGTTATCTCTGTGCAGATTGTTCGCAGGTACATAAAAAAATGCAACAAGTGCCGAAAACCTACTCTTATAAATGGCATTAGAGAATATACGATTATCGAGACTGTGTAAATAAGCTACTTTAATTTCATCCCTGGTTATCTTTGTTTTATTTTCCAGCATGCAGCTGAACTGGAGAAAAAACAGAATGAAGGAGAAAATAAAAAGTTAATTGGAACAGTTTTACAATATGGTGGCGTCGTCCAGGTAACCATACTCTATTATTTTGATGAATCGTTATTTTTTTAAACAAGAAATGATGATAAACATGGCGTTTCTTCCATTTAGAGGAAAGAAAACATGAAATAGCCTTGAGGAATTTTGATCGTTAAAGATTTATGTTGGTTGCTTTAAGCTCACTGGTTAAAGTAACGGTTTGTGATTTGAATTTTTCGGAAAATATCAAATTCTCATTGCTTAAAGATACATTATGGGAGATTAGATAAAGAGCTGGCAGTTCTCACTATAATATTTAAAAACTAAATAATATAAAGGGAATTACTAAAGTCGGTACAATAAAAAAACATAGTCTCGATCATCCATTTCATGATTAAATCATGAATGGAAGTCGAGCAGCAAATCGGAACCTAATCCAATAAACATCGCAGCCTAGTGATGCCATCGAGAGTTTATTATGGTCTGGATAAGTTAATTAATGTCTAATTACTAATTTAGATAACATTTCAGGCCTAAAGAAAGACCTGCAATAGGCAGATTTAGCTCTTGCATAATGTATGTGTAATAAGGAGATACTCAACATTTCCTGTGTCGCATTTAGATGGGTGTTATTGTGTAATAATAGACATGTCTTAAGATCATTAGAAACAAGACATTGTTACCATATAATTAAAAAAACAAAATAAAAATACTAATAGATCCATCAATTAGTTTTACGATCAATAAAGATGTCAGGGCAGGGGGGGCGAAATAATAGCCCAACCAGGGCAGGCTTGTATAGCCCAACCAGGGCAGGCTTGTTATTACATAACCTCAGCAGCATAGAAAAATTTAATTTCAAATCATCATAATGACAATGAACCATATGGGCGTATATTGTCGTCGCCTCCGTCGGTCCGTCCGTGGACGCTCTAGAGGCTAAAGTTAATATCCGATTGACTTTAAATTTATATACAGTGTTCAAGGCCATGAAACGAAGAAGCCTATTGATTTTCAGCGATTTCCGATAATTACTGCCAGAGTTATGGCCCTTGATCACTTCAAAAAATCTTATGGACGCTCTAGAGGCTAAAGTTAATATCCGATTGACTTTAAATTTATACACAGTGTTTAAGGTCATGAAGCGAAGAAGCCTATTGATTTTCAGCGATTTCCGAAAATTACTGCCAGAGTTATGGCCCTTGATCACTTCAAAAAATCTTGTGGACGCTCTAGAGGTCAAAGTTAATATCCAATTGACTTTAAATTTATACACAGTGTTTAAGGTCATGAGACGAAGAAGCCTATTGATTTTCAGCGATTTCCAATAATTACTGCCAGAGTTATGGCCCTTGATCACTTAAAAAAAATCTTGTGGACGCTCTACAGGTCAAAGTTAATATCCGATTGACTTTAAATTTATACACAGTGTTTAAGGTCATGAGACGATGACGCCTATTGATTTTCAACGATTTCAGATAATTACTGCCAGAGTTATGGCCCTTGATCACTTTGAAAAATCTTGTGGATGCTCTAGAGGCTAAAGTTAATATCCGATTGACTTTAAATTTATACACAGTGTTTAAGGTCATGAGACAAAGAAGTCTATTCATTTTCAGCGATTTACGATAAGTACTGCCAGAGTTATGGCCCTTGATCACTTTGAAAAATCTTTTGGACACTCTAAAGGCTAAAGTTAATATCCGATTGACTTTAAATTTATACACAGTGTTTAGGGTCATGAGATGAAGTCTATTCATTTTCAGTGATTTTCAGTTATGGCCCTTGATCACTTTGAAAAATCTTGTGATGCTCTAGAGGCTAAAGTTATCATCCGATTGACTTCAGATTGATACACAGAGTTTAAGAGCTTGAGACGAACAAGTATATTGATTTGTAATGAATTTTTATGACTTGAACAGCTAAATCCATGATATTAAAAAACAAACAAATTCTAATGGTTTTCTGATAATTACTTCATGAGTGTATTATAAATGTTTCATTACCGAAAGAAGTAAAAATATGCGACAACACTTGTTGACTGCCCGGACGATTTAGCTGCTGTGGGCGTATGTTTTGTTGCCTGGCAACCTATCTTTGATTGATATTTTTATTTGAGATTCGACTTTCACAAACTAGGTCATTTCGGGACTAACACATGATTCAATTTTATTTCAATAATTCGCTTGGCCATACATGTAGGGGTCTTTATTGGCAGTGGGAGGAAACCAGAAGAGAGTGACATAGCTTGATATTATACATAAATAAATAGAAATATCTTTCCCCTTGTCAGTGGCGCAGGACAGAGGGCATAACAAGGACAAAGGACAGCTGTCTAGTCGTTCGGTTTTGTGTACAGATTGACATGTACGTAAAAGATCCCATGGCAGTTGGAATTTGATATAAGAGTAGGCCGTAGTGCCGCTGACCGGGCAGAATTTCCCTCAGGGCATACTGCATGGCGTATACCCGCCTTCATTTCATTTTTTTTTTTTTATACTTTCGATGGCCTACTCTACACAAGGATCTGACCATTGGTAGCGATAGGTCGCATCAGAGGTCATATGAGCGACTTGATGCTATGATGTCAGACATTTGATTAAACAATCAGCATTGATGTTACTAGTGGATTACCCACAATTCCGTGCAAAACATGCCTAAAGCTCGCTGTAACAGACCGTTTCATTGGCTAATAGCTCACATCATTCAAAACAAGTCAGTGATAACAACTCTTCCAGATCTTAGTGTAGTAAAGACAAATAAAGCAAAATTTTGAACTATAAAAACAAAACGAAATAGGATCTGTGTTTTAACCAGATTGACACTACAGACAAAAGAAAACTTGAAGACTAGGATACAGATGGGGACATAATAAATGTACAGTATTAATTATTATCTAGGAAATTTAGCAATGTGTTTATTCTGCTATAATACCAACATACATTGTAATACACTGTAACCCAGGTATCGTTTAATCTTGTTTATCTAGCACTAATTTCTTTCACATGTTTCATATCAAACTTTTGTTTAAAAACAGTTTAAAATCACCCTAAAATCGTTTAAATTGTACATGTGTCCAGTTTAAAGCTGACTGATTAATTTTGATAATGAGTGTCCAATTTACAAGTATTTAATTTCCTGATCACTGTTCAAAAATTAATCATTATACATCATTAATCAATTGGGTTGTTTATTTTTTAACAATGATTGAGAAATTAAACACTTGTAAATTGGACACTCATTATCAAAATTGAATGGTCAGCTTTAAACTGGACAGAAGTACAAATTAAACGATTTATGGTGATTTTAAACAGTTTTTACAAATTTTTTAAACAAGAATTTGATATTAAAGGAGCTAAATCGCTAACATTTGGGACCTAGAAATTGACAAACGTGCGTCGCAACGCATATAATACTGTAATATGAATGTATATAAACTGATTTACATTCAATGGTTTCCGTTTTTACTCCAATTTCAAATCATCTATGTTTGGTGAAATAAGTCAGCAGTCTCAAGCAAGTGCAAATTTCTAGTGTCTGGTTATTCCAGTCTACATACGCCGTTTGATTTGGTGCAATGTGTCTAGCCTCGTCCCTCGAGTCTCTTGATACAACTGGGGCTGAAGCGCATTATGGTACACGATTCGTGTACCAATGGTAAAATGTTTATTTTGTTTTAAATATTGGATATCAAAAGCCCATCTTTTACCGGTAAGATCACAACATGAATGTTGATTTAATTTGACAAATAATTCGTGTTTTCAATGTTGAAGATTTTGGATGATATTGAGTTAGAGACTTAACTACTTTAAATGAATGTGAAAGAAATTAGTGCTAGTTAAACAAGATTGAATGATACCTGGGTTACAGTGATACATCATATAGGATTTCAATTTTATCACACAATCTAGTGAAATACAAAAAGTACTTTCTTTTCTGATATCTAACTAATATTACGGTTGTCACTATTTCATCTTCTCTCTGTTTTTTCTTCTAAATTTCCATTATTTATGTTACACTTAAAGGGACTATCCCGATTTGAACAGGGTCTCCAAAATAAAAGTCTGGGTACGTATGAAATTTAAGCGCCATAATATAGAGGAATGGTGTATATACCGTGTCTCAAAATGTCAGCTCAAAATATTGAGTCGTTTGGACAACGTCAAAAATGCTTATCCGGACACGTAACCCTTTTTTCATTGGGTGACCTGATAATCAATCGATTCCCGTTCCTTTAGAGGTTTATACAGTAAATGACCCATGTGCTGTAACTGATAACGAAAGGTAAATTTCACCTACACATTATTTTTATAAAATAAAACCTGGTTTATCCAGACACCGCATAATACAGCTTGGGACACCGGTCTCCATTTCCAGATGAAGACTGACGGTTTTAAGTTGTTTGAAAACGTATCACAAATATTGAGTTAGTTGCTCAGTCCTTAGGTAGAGGATTTTAAGGGATTTTAACACAAAATTAAGCAGTTTTATTCTCAAAAAAATTATCGGGATTCGCCCTTTAAATTGTGAAGGTGACTGAAATAAATTCAATGATTTTTATACGCTTACATTGTCGATTTTCCGTTGGTCCGGTGTCTACTATTTCATTTTCTCTCTGTTTTTTCTTCCAAATTTCAATTGTTTATGTTAAACTTAAATTGACTGAAAGTGAATGAAATAATTCTATGATTTTTATACGCCTACATTGTCGATTTTCTGTTGATCCGGTGTCTACAATTGCCTGTTGACGCTCTACAGGCTAAAGTTAATGCCCGATTGATTTTAGATTTACATGTATACACAGTTAAGTATTTAAGTTCATGAGACAAAGAATCCTATTGATTTTCAACAATTTCTGATAATTACTGCCACAGTAAAAAATGGCCCTTGATCACTTTAAAAAATCTTGTGGCTGCTCTAGCATCAAGTTAATATCTGATGGATTTTATACACTGCCAGAGTTATGGCCCTTGATCACTTAGGAAAATCTTGTGGACGCTCTTAGAGGCTAAAGTTAATATACAAAATGATTTAAGGTCATGAGACGAAAAAGCCATGTTGATTTTCAATGATTTCTGATAATTACTGCCAGAGTTATGTCCCTTGATCACTTTGAATAGTCTTGTGGACGAGCTAGAGGCTAATTTATACACAGTGTTTAAGGTCATGAGACAAACAATCAAAACAAATTCTAATGATTTCTGATAATTATTTAAAGGGCACATAAGATGGACGACATTACCTTTCCGTACGTATAGCCAATGGTTACTATATCCACTTTACGGCAAATTTACACCAATTTGATTAGAATTAATTCGGCTATCTTCAAAAACTTTGCCAATTATCGAAAACACTCTTAATCCCCTCAGACGCCAGTGACACCACAGTGACCAAATGCATATTCCGAATGTTTATTCCTTAATGACCTATATACAGCTGGCGTGTGTATTCATTAACGCCTAACTGATTCCTTAATTCCCCTAATTAAATAAAACAAAGTTATAGTGTCCCAAAGCATAAACCAATCAAATTGCTTATCTCTGTTTAGCCTAAGCAGACAATGTTCATCTTTGAACCCCATCAAGGTATTCCCCCAATAAACACCTACACCAAGTTTGAACATTCTAGCTCAATTAGAAAGAAAGTTATTGTGTCCCCAAAAGTGACAGAGAGACGGACGGGCAGACCCATTTTAATAGTCCCCTGCTTTCTTTGAATGACGGGGGACAATAATGAATATAATATTGTCAAATAATATTGTAAGCCAAATGTATTCACAATATGCTTATAAATGATACATTTACTTGATAATTCAAATTTCTCAATACACTCCTGTATATGTCTAATAATCCTTGTCTGATGATATGGATACAATTTGTGTTTATGAGATGAAAAGATTTTTCCCATAAATCTCCCAAGCCAATTTTAAAAAGTTCCTTCTTAACATTCAGGACCCATGGGTCATTATTAACATTAGAGTTGCAAGAATTAAGTAAGACATTAGTAGAAGAACGTATTTTAATCCAGTATTTATCAATCCGTAATTTTCTCGTAAGGATTAAAGGGAAACGTCCAAGTTCATAATAGATCATGTGGGAATTTGTGGTTGTTCTTGTATCAATGATTTTCCTAAGGTACCTTAAATGTATTTGTTCTATATCGTATCCCGAATGAAAACTCCAAACTAAAGCCCCATAATTTAGAATACAATACAAGAGATAAAAGTATCAAAAGTTCAAAGTTTAGTTACAATATTAAAATAATTTTCATTACAAACTTTTGAGACTGAGAAGAGAGGCTTTTCGACCCTGTTCAGCAATGTGTTTTTGTGTAATTAGATATTTACCATTAAAATTTAGTAGTAGGCCAAGATATTTAAAACTATTTACAACTTCAATATTACAACCATTAAACATGCATTATGCAAGAGCAAAATCTGCTTATTACAAGTCTTTCTTTAGGCCTACATAGTTTTATATTGGTAAGGATTCGAGTTATTTCAACTGCCAAGGAATCTTTTACATGCACGCTTGTGTGCTTGAGATCTCGGTTTTTTTTTTGTCCCATCCAAAACACTAGACAGCTGTCCTTGTCAGGGTCTCTATCCTGCACCACTGACAAGGGGAATCCCCGGACAAGAGATGAACAGTTAGACATATTTGAAGGTGACTTGAATGATATTGATAATGATGTATGTCTAGTCACTAGCTTTATCAAAAGGTTTCATCTCTTTATCTTTTATCTTTGGAGGGGGGTTGGATGGCTGAATGGTTAGCACGTGCGTGTTGTATCATAAAGTCTGTCATTGAGTCAACTGGCGTGAATTTGAATCCTCGGTTGTACGTGACAAGGAGTAGGGTCGCCTGTCCAACTTCGCGGGTTTTCTCCGGGTCCTCCGGTTTCCTTCCACTGCTAAAGACCCCTACGCGCATGCAATTGATGGAAATAAAATTGAACCATATGTTAGTCCCAAAATGACCTAGTTTGTGTCGAGTCAACGTCAAACCCCATCTCTCTCTTTCTCTCTCTCTCTTTTATCTGTAAGTTTAAACCATGTCCCCCTGCTTCTCTCCATTCCACTCATACCCCTCAAAAGAAAATATTACTTGTTTTCATTCTTTAGAAATTTGTTAAAAATCCTGAAGTCAGAAATGGGATATGCAGTCCTTCACGTTTATAAGATTGTGCGGGAGCCCAAAAAACTTGCCAATTTAAAAAATGAGATAAAGGCTCCATAAAAAAAAAACTCTTCTTAATTAAATTGCAAGAGTAATTCTTCATTTTCTTGAATTAAGGATAGCTGAATGGTTACCACGTGCGAGCTGTATCATAAGGTCTGTCATTGAGTCAACTGGTGTGGTTTCAATTCCCCAGTTGTACCTGACAAGGAGTTTTGTCTAGGGTTAGTCTCGAAATGACCTAGTTTGTGTCCAGTGGAGTTAAACTCCATCTCTCTCTCTCTCTCTCTCTCTCTCTCATTATCCCATGTGGTTCAGAATAGTAGGACATTAAACCACATTTCATTTCATTTCATTAAAAATCTGAATAATACCTGTAGGCCTGCATAGTTTTATATTGGTAAGGATTCGAGTTATTTTCAGATTTAAAATGAAGCTAATAAAATTGCGTCTCATTTAAGCTGAAGTAAATCAATAGAAGTTATTTTATTTGACGACTGTAGATGTCTGGTTACAACTCAAGTTGAGCAGACAAATGACTTGTTGAAGTTTGATCAATTATGTATGTGTCTCAGTGAATAATGGCGGGGATAATTTCTACGTGGCTGGTTTATGGATAGATTTAACGACCAGCTTATTTATAATCTCCTAGACTTGTCTTCTCGCCATTATGATAGTGATGTGGTTAAATAAAGCTATATAACAACTCTATTTTAAGACAAATCTGATAGAAGCAGTTTATAACATCTCATGAATAATATAGGTAATGGGGGTGGGGAGAACGTCAACACTTCCTTAAAGATACATTATGGGAGATTAGATAATGAGTTGGCAGTTCTCACTATAATAGTTAAAAACTAGATAATGTAAAGGCAATTTGCTGAAAATTTCATTCAAATTGATCCACTATGAACCTGGATTTTAGCGAATGAATTTTTAGGCCTAGCCTCGATCAGCATTACTAAAGTCGGTACAATAAAAAAACATAGTCTCGATCATCCATTTCATGATTAAATCATGAATGGAAGTCAAGCAGCAAATCGGAACCTAATCCAATAAATATCGCAGGCTAGTGATGCCATTGAGAGTTTATTATGGTCTGGATAAGTTAATTAATGTCTAATTACTAATTTAGATAACATTTCAGGCCTAAAGAAAGACCTGCAATAGGCAGATTTAGCTCTTGCATAATGTATGTGTAATAAGGAGATACTCAACATTTCCTGTGTCACATTTAGATGGGTGTTATTGTATGAAATTTCCGATCATCATTACTAAAGTCAGTACGATAAACAGCATAGTCTCGATTATCCATTTAATCATTAAATTGTGAAGGAAAGTTATAAAAGTGGGATAGCGCTGATAGGAAAAATGAAGTTTCTATCTGCTGTGTCATTCAATCCACCGACCATGTTCCGGTGGTTATTTGCTTAATGCACATAATACTTTCGTTTATTGTCACTCGCCTGAAGAAAGTAGGTGATTATAAAAATGAGTTTACTTGTCCATCCGTCTGTCTGCCCCTCTAGGGGGGGTGGGGGGAAGGTCTGTCATAGAGTCAACAGGGCTGGGCTTGGCTTCGATTACCCGGTTGTGCGTGACAAGGAGTAGGGTCGCCTGTCCAACCTTGTGGGTTTTTTCTGGGTCCTCCGGTTTCTGCCCACTGCTAAAGACCCCTACGCACAAGCGAATTAGTGAAATAAAATTGAACCATATGTTATTCCCGAAATGACCTAGTTTTGTCAAGTGGATGTTAAACCCCATTTCTCTTTCTCTAGGTCATCCAGTTTCCTCCCACTGCTAAAGACCCCTATGTGCAAGCGAATTATTGAAATAAAATTGAACCATATGTTAGTCCTGAAATGATGTTACCCCCTTTCTCTCTCTCTCTCTCTCTCTCTCTCTCTCCAATAACACAATAACTCTGCTTCTAATTCAAACTTTTTATAGATCACTAATTGAGTACATGTTTTATTTTTTTGCAGTTACTTCACATAAAAAGCAACAAGTTTTTGACAGTAAATAAACGTCTTCCTGCATTATTAGAGAAGAATGCAATGAGAGTTAATTTAGATACTTCTGGCAATGAAGGATCATGGTTTTATATACAACCATTTTATAAACATAGTTCACAAGGAGATAAGGTAAGTTTGGTCCTTCCGTCATTTCCCGTCTTCATTTGGGGGTTGGGTGGCCGAATGGTTAGCACGCGCGTGCTGTATCATATGGTCTGTCATTGAGTCAACTGGCTGGGTTTCGATTCCCTGGTTGTACGTGACAAGGAGTAAGGTCGCCTGTCCAACCTCGTGGGTTTTCTCCGGGTCCTCCGGTTTCCTCCCACTGCTAAAGACGCCTACGCGCAAGCGATTTATTCAATAAAATTGAACCATGTGTTAGTCCCGAAATGACCTAGTTTGTGTCGAGTGGACGTTAAACCCCATTTCTCTCTCTCTCTCTCCCGTCTTCATTATTGCCTCTGCAGTCACGATGTGATACACATTGTGATTCGGGTGCTACGATACGATTCATATCACGATTCATAATCAGGTCAATATTTACCAAGAAAACCACTGGATAAATGAATAATTGATATTTTGGGCCTGCCGATGTCGAAGAAATAAAACTGTTTTATATCACAATATTGATGAAAATCAAAATAAGGATCAAAACAATTTAAGGCTATTTGTATAAAGTCAATCTCAAGATCTCACAAGTTATAGTGGGAGTTCACTTCAGGGGTCAAACGAGCGGCTTTTGACCCTATGATGCCAGATATTGATTAATCAATCAGCATTGACGTTTCTATTGGTTTACCCACAGTTCCGTGCATAAAAAGGCCAAGAACTCGCTGTAACAGATCGTTTCATTGGCTAACCCCTCACATCATCTAGAACATGTCAATGAAAACAACTCTTCCAGATCCTAGTGTAGTAAAAACAAGTAAAACGAAATTTTGATCTATAAAAACAAAACGAATCTGTGTTTTAATCTGATTGAGATAATGTTGTGTGACCTGGATAATTAGAAGTGAATTGTTACTTACTAAAGCAATCTGATCAAAACACAGATCTATATTTCGTTTCAGGGGGGTTGGATGGCCGAATGGTTAGCACGTGCTTGTTGTATCATACAGCCTATCATTGAGTCAACTGGAGTGGTTTCGAATCCCCGGTTGTACGTGACAAGGATTAGGGTCGCCTGTCCCGAAATGACCTACATGTAGTTTCTGTCGAGTGGACGTTAAACCCATTTCTCTCTCTCTATATATATATTTCGTTTCGTTTTTTATACTTTCGATGGCCTACACTGACAAGTTATAGCGATAGGTCACGTCAGAGGTCAAAAGACCGACTTATGACCCTATGACGTCAGACATTTGATTAACCAATCAGCATTGATGTTACTAGTGGATTACCCACAGTTCCGTGAAAAACATGCCTAAAGCTCGCCGTAACAGACCGTTTCATTGGCTTATCCCTGACACCATTCAGAACACAAGTTAAATAACAACTCTTCCAGATCCAAGTGTAGTAAAGACAAGTAAAACGAAATTTTGAACTATAAAAACGAAACGAAATAGGATCTGTGTTTTAACCAGATTGTTGCTAAAGCGACATAAAAAAGAAACGCGAATGTGAATCGTGTTTTAAACTCCATTCTACTTTTCTGCTTGACAAGTAGTAGATTCCATGCATTGCCTTGTACTTGACAAGTGTTTTCTTTTGTGGGTTACCCATTCTTTCCTCCGCTTTTAATTGCAAATTTATGAAAAAAAGAGTTTTAAATATATATGTAGTATGGCAACGGTGTGCTTGACTTGTGTGGATGTTAAACCTGTGCATTTGGTTGGGAAGCCATGATAACTCACTAATCAGGGGATCCCAGGTTTGAACCTGGTTTTCGCTGAGAAAGTAAGTTGGGATTTTCTAGCCAGTTTCCTATTGATGGTGATGCGGGACGGAGTGGCGTGGTTTCGATTCCATCCACTTGTACCGGTTCCTGCAAGTCCCCCCACTGTTTAAAGGGACAATAACTAAGGGTGTGACGATTAGTCGGTTTAGTCGGAGTCGGTTCGGTTTTACCTACAAACCGGTTCAAGTCTTGGGAAATCGATAGTCGTCTAAAAAATACAGCATGATATAAACCAGTCGCTCGAATATTATAGCATGTTTTTTTTTTAAAAAGATACATGTATTAACGATCGACAATTATGGGGGCGAATAAGCAATAAGCTACATCATTGATAAATTGTCGACAATAATAATGAGACAGTATATTCCGTAATCGGCCGTAGATATTCCCGCGATAACAAGCGAGTATGTTTTTGCATACCTAATGAAGTTATTTTAAGAATACGTTATTTGATTGGTCGGTCACTAAGGTCAATGGTTGAAGTGCCCAATCAGAAACAAGTAATCCTCCAGGTTAGGTCAATAGGCATGCGCACTGAGCTGATGCCCAGATACGCTTTCTTGTCGGTTTATCACTAATATTATTGATCAATACGTCATTGTTTGAAGTTTTTTATATGTTGTATTTATTACTTTTATTAAAAAGGTTAAACAGGAGATTTGAACAAACTACATAGTACAACCAAAACTAAATTTTTTAATGTACCGGACACATAAAACATAGAACTGTATGTCGCCATTACAGTTTTAAGCTCCGTATATAAAGGCCAGTATATTAGCGTGTATTGCAGACTATGGAAGACTAATATTTTTCAGTTAGTTTTCATTACCGACTAAACCGAATCGGTTCCTTTTTTTAGCCGCCGACTAACCGGTTCAAGTTTTGCTTAGTCGTCACACCCTTAACAATAACACTCTTGCTGGCTTGAAAGCTCCAGAAAATAAATAATATCTCTATCTAAGTACTAGATGTTTAAGTGTCCTACCTGTTGTGTAAATTATCCATTACATCCTATTTTACTTGTCCAGAGGGTTCGAAAATATTTTTAAGTCGACGTTTCATTTGAAAAGGTTTACGTTAGACGTTTCAAACCATTATGTAGAATTTTTCAAAATTTTTAAATAAGATGTGTTAAGATGAAATTTGTATCATCAATTAATTGAAATATTCTAAAATAGTACAATTTGTTGACCAGAAAAAAGATTGAGACATATTATTCAGTTACAACAAGAGTGGTATTGAGACTTTAAGACCTACCAGCAGTTTGTGTCAAGTAGACATTAAACCTCATTTGTCTGTTTTCTAGGTTGTAGTTGGTGATAAAGTTGTGTTGAATCCTGTAAATGCTGGACAACCTCTACATGCTAGTAACTGTGATCTGATCGACAACCCAGGATGTAAGGAAGTTAACTCTGTCAACTGTACAACATGTTGGAAAGTTATTCTATTTATGGAATATCGGGAAAATAAAGATGATATTGTTAAAGGGGTAAGACAGGGCTTGCCACGAGCAAATTGGAGGCGAGTCGATAACTACTCACGCAAATATAGACTTGCGCGAGTGAGGCGAGTACATGTATTTACTCCCACAGAATGATGTGCGTGAGTAGCCATTTAAATTCCATGTGCCTAATGGCAATGCTCTTGTCACTTCGGTGGAAGCGGACGTTGAATAAAGGTATTTCACACACAATGACAATGCATACTCTTTTATTTCCTTGGCAAAAAAAAATATCTGTAAATCGTCTTCCCATGACAAGAACGTTGCAAGAGAAACTGGGCTTCCCTTTGCCAGCGTTGGCGTGCTGAGGGGATTCGGGTAAAGCTTAGAAAGGTAAAAGAACAGGCAAAACAATTTCAATCCCATCAATTTGCAGAAAAGATGCGGGATCGAAAGAATTGCTATTAATAGAAACGACAACATCCGCTCAATGTTTGATTATCCAGACACGGCAAAGGACATCCGCTTAAAAACCGCCTGGCAGTACGCGTCTCAAAGTATTTTTAGTAACAACAGTTGGCACTGGAAAGACACGCCGCGTGCGCAATAGTGCATCGATATGAAGGCATACAAATTGTTTACGGCTTTTTATATTACGATATTCAATTATTTCTGATTTAATTATTTTTTATATTTGCGCGAGTACTTAATCACTCACGTAAATTTGGTTTTACGCGAGCGTAGCGTGCGCACGAGAAATTACTCGTGTCTCGTGGCAAGCCCTGTAAGATAAATTTTCATTATTTTGATTAATACCATTTGATCTCACGGTGGCTAAGTCGGTAAGACGCTGGCTTTCTAGTCTGGAGGTTGTGTGTTCGATCCATGCATTGGCCGAGAAAGTTCATCATAATTTTCTGGCGTGGTTTCCCCTTGTCAGTGATGCAGGACGGAGGGCCTGACAGGGACAGCTGTCTAGTCGTTCGGATGAGACGAAAAACCAAGGTCCCGTGTATACATTGGAATGCACGTCAGAGCAGAACAATAGGACATTAAACCCCATTTCATTTCAGTTTCATTTCATTTACATTCCTCGTTATTGATTTTTGGAGGAAGGGCATGGTGGCTCATCAAGAAAGGCGCTAGCTCACAAACCAATGGGTCCCAAGTTTGATCCCACGTTGGCTGAGAAAGTTCTCCGGGATTGTCCAGGGTGGTTTCCCTTGGAGTGAGGGCCTGTTGGTGTGCACATTTAGATTCCTTAAACATACATTATGCAAGAGCTAAATCTGTCTTTAGGCCTGAAATGTTATCTAAATTATTAATTAGACATTAATTAACCTATCCAGACCATTATCAACTCTAGATGGCATCACTAGCCTGCGATCTTTAGTGGATTATGAGCCGATTTACTGCATAACTTTCCTTCACGATTTAACAATTAAATGGATAATCAAGACTATGCTGTTTATCGTACTGACTTTAGTAATGATGATCAAGCTTAAGGCTAGCCGGAAATTTCAACCGCTTAGTTCTCGGTTCATAGTGGATCAATTTGAATGAAATTTTCAGCAAATTACCTTTACACTATCTAGTTTTTAACTATTATAGTGAGAACTGGCAACTCGTTATCGAATCTCCCATAATGTATCTTTAACAGTTGGAATTTATTTTAAACCCCATTTCATTTCATTTTGTGTTTATAGGGAGATGTTGTAAGATTGTTCCACGCTGAACAGGAGAAGTTTTTAACGGGGGATGAATACAAGAATCAGCAATATGTTTTCCTCCGCACTACTGGAAGAACTTCCGCTACTGCTGCTACAAGTTCTAAAGCATTATGGGAAGTGGAGGTAAGGTGGTTCGAATTAATTCCAGAAAATTATTCTCAGTCGTCGGCATCCTGCACACAGAGGACTATCAACTTCAAGAATAGATCTCTGCCGTGAATGGCCCCCATATCAAAACATTAGTATACTATTTTGTCATGTGGTTCTACTATGTTTCGGGGGGTTGGATGGCTGAATGGTTAGCGTGCGCGCGCTGTATCATAAAGTCTGCCATTGAGTCGACTGGCGTGGTTTCGAATCCCCGTTTGTACGTGGCAAGGAGTAGGGTCGCCTGTCCAACCTCGTGGGTTTTCTCCGAGTCCTCCGGTTTCCTCCCACTGCTAAAGACCCCTACGCGCAAGCGAATTATGTAAATAAAATTAAACCATATGTTAGTCCCGAAATGACCTAGTTTGTGTCGAGTGGACGTTAAACCCCATTTCTCTCTCTCTCTCTCTACTATGTTTCACATCTGCCAAACATACAGAGATTAAATAAACTTTTTTCAATTTTATTAAATGGAAGCAGAATAAATACTTCTCAATGTATACTTAGTGTTTTCCGTCAAAATCGTCGAAAAGAGCTTAATAAGAGTAAGCTGTAGCACCGCTGTCTGAGCAAATTTTCCCTCATAGCACCCCCCCCCCTCTCTCTCTCTCTCTCTCTCTCTCTCTCTCTCTCTCTCTCTTTTATTGATTTCATTATTGTTATATTCATCAGGTGGTACAGCATGATGCTTGTCGGGGTGGAGCTGGTCATTGGAACAGTTTATTTCGTTTTAAACATTTAGCTACAGGGCAATATCTGGCAGCAGAGGTAAGTCAGGATTTATTAAACATTCTGCCATAAAGATATATTATGTAAGATTTAGATAAAGAGCCTGCCGTTCTTGCTATAATAGTTCAAAAATAGATAATGTAAAATGAATATATTGAACATTTCATTTAAATTACTCTATTCTGAGCCAAGTTATCACTGTTTGTAGTTTTGACAAGATGTGTGCATTGATTGTTTATTATCGTAACCATATTACTAGATATTCGAGTCTTAGTCTCGCTTCTCCATTTTTAAATTAAATCTTTAAATCGCCGAATCGTTCTAATCTAGTTAAAATCTTAAGTATCCGATGTCATCAAGAGTTAATTATGGTCTGGATAAGTTAATTAATGTCTAATTAATAATTTATATAACATTTAAGGCCTAAAGAAAGACCTGCAATAGGCTAATGTAGCTCTTTTTTAAGGAAAAAAAAAATAATGAAAAAAGTACTTAATTGCTCTTCTCATATTTGAACAAAACATGGCACACAATATAATTGAGTTGGTTATTTATCGTACAAGACCCTGAAGAATTATAAATTAAATTAAATTGGCCTAAAGTCGCTGTCAGAAAATGGATATTATCAGGAATGTAGCTTTAAACCTGTGATCAGATTTTTCACAGCTTAACCCACCTAAAAATTTACTCAAATCGATTGTTGACATTTATATATAAAAACAAGATGTGAGTGATTCTATTCCTTCCAATGTATATATTAGTATAATATTCATTGTTCTGAATTCCAATCTAGGGGTTGGGCCAACGATTTGATTTGTCAAATGAGTGCACTTTAGATCAAAAGTTCTAATCATTGAGTCAAGGGGGGCATGGTTTCGATCCTCCTGTTTCCTCCCACTGCTGAAGACCACTACATGCAAGCGAATTATTGAAATACAATGACCTAGTTTGTGTGAAGTGGACCTTACCCCATCTCTCTGGTTACAACTGTTTTCTTTCACCATCAGTGTTAAGTAATTAATTAGTCTGTTAATTACTGAATACTGCCAGTAAACGTAAGCAGTTGTAAACCCTACACTCTTTATCTGATCTAGATGACCGTTTTAAACTGGGAGCCACGGTGGCTCAGTGTGTAAGACCTTGGCTCGCTAACCTGGAGGTCACCTGTTTGATTCCTGCATTGGCCGTGAAAGTACATACAGATTTTCTGGCGTTGCTCCTCCATGTCAGTAGTGCATTACCAAGGGCCTGGCAAGGGACAACGTATAGTCTAGTCGTTTAGATGGGAAGAAATACCGAGGTCCCGTGTACACATTGGCGTGCACATAAACATTCCTTGGCAGTTGGAATTCGATATAAGAGTAAGCCGTAGTGGTGTATGTCCGTCTTCATTAGCCCAGTTGGAGCAGAACAGTAGGAGAGGGATTATATAGGCTTTGCTTGTTTCCTCATCCTAATATTCAATAAAATATTGTTTAGAAAAATAAAACAGTAGGACATTAAATCCCATTTCATGGCGTATGCTCGTCTTCATTAGCCCAGTTGGAGCAGAGCAGTAGGACAGTAGGTCTCCCATTTTAATCTTATATATACCATATTGATTATTATACATTACAGGTAGATAACGACCCTACACCTGATGTAACCAGAAATAAATTACGAGGTCAGATTGCTTGGCAGGTGTTCTGTCTCGTCTCCGTACCACATGGACATGATATCGCTTCCATATTTGAACTTGATCCAACTACTATGATCCGTGGAGACTCTTTAGTTCCAAGGTAAAGAAACATGGTCCCGTGTTCACAAAGCATTCTGAGACTCAAGTTAAGAATTACCTCAAAATTGTTCGCTTAAAATATAGTCCTTTATAAAAATTTTGTTGTTTTAATATATACTCAGCCAAATTAAAAACTTGACACTGATGAATTTCAACAAATTTTTTTTTTCTGGTAAGTCAAATAAATTTTAAAGTGTTTCTAATGATAGTAAGTAGTAAGAAGTCTTTAATTTCATAAAATTGTAAAGTCACGTGGATCACGTGACTTTTGAGCATATAAAGATGAAAAACCTGAAAAACATGTGCAAACACAAACTCGTGAGGTCAATCGATGCAAGTTTGCTTAAACTGAACACGCACACGTAACTTGAACTGGAAAAACAAATTAAAATTGTTATTTTCATCTTTGTTAGAAAATGCCGCGCCTTTCAAATGTAGAACGTCTACGTGCTATAGGTAGGCTCTATGCTGGTCAGTCTGTGGTCACTGTTGCAAGAGCCTTTAATTGTTCACACCAGACAATAATTAATCTTAGAATGAGAGTGCTTCAAAATGGAACTATTGCCGCCCGCCCAAGGGCGGGAGCGCCACGCGTGACGTCACTCCAGGAAGATCAAGCAATACGATTACGTCATCTTAGAAACAGATTTGTCACTGCAACCTCCACAAGTAGAGAGATGTTTGGTGGAAGGGTAACTGCACAAACTGTTCGAAATCGCTTGCAGGCTGCTGGTCTTCGAGCTCGGAGGCCCTATAATGGACCAATATTGACACCTCTTCATCGCTGTAACCGACTTGTGTGGGCCACAAGACACATAAGATTTACTCAAAGGCAGTGGAATTCGGTTGTCTTTAGTGACGAATCTCGATTCACTTTGAGATTTGCCGATGGCAGGGTCCGAGTGTACCGCAGACGAGGTGAACGTTACGCCCAAGTATGCGTCAGAGAAGTTGACTGATTTGGTGACGTTGCGGGACCTTCAACATGCTCTTGCTGAGCAGTGGCGACGTCTTCCTCGGGTAGTGTTTACTAATAGTCTGAGATCCATGAGAAGACGTTGTGTGGCAGTACAAGACACTAGAGGAGGCCACAACCGTTACTAAACACTTTATTCCGATTGTTCTCCAAGTCTCTGAATTTCATTTTGGGGGGTACTGTGACATCACGAACCTTATCAATATCAAGGACTTTCGGCGAGACGTTTTCTTGCTTTCTGTTGATGTCAAGGTCGTCTGTGCACAACATAACACTAAAATAGTTGCCTTAAACCAAATATTAAAAATCTAGTCCCAAAAATCCCGAGTGTCAAGTTTTTAATTTGGCTGAGTATATTAAATACATCAATAAGAAACTATGTGAAAAGTTTTGTGTTTCTGGATCAAAGATATTTATCATAAACAGTGATTAAAAGTTGAGTAAATTCTTAACTTAAGTCTGAGAATGCTTTGTGAACTCGGAACATGATTTAAATTTCTCTACTGTGTTGTAATCTCTATTGCAAACTAATTGAATTCATTTAAAGGGCGTATGGCTCTATCCTTTGCAAACTAATTGAATTCATTTAAAGGGGGTATGACTCTATTTTTTGGAACCTTGAACTAGACAAAAATGGTTCTAAAAGCACATATTAATGTAATTTAAATGTATGTAAAGTGATTCATATTCAATTTTTGAAAAAAAAAATGTAATTTCTAATGA
Source organism: Patella vulgata (assembly GCF_932274485.2). Taxonomy (NCBI): domain Eukaryota; kingdom Metazoa; phylum Mollusca; class Gastropoda; family Patellidae; genus Patella; species Patella vulgata. The sequence goes on along the minus strand of NC_065885.2, from coordinate 63,085,396 downwards.
ATTATTTTCGGTGAAATGCTTGAACAGTTCAAATTAAACTGCATTGCTTAGTGCATTCTATATGTTTTTTAAATTATTATTTTGTCGTTTGTGAATCAGCCTTTACTTATTACTTCCACATTGTGTTGTAGGATTTGCTTTTATTTGTTCATTACAAAATGGCACCCAAAACCATATGGGAAATTGATAAATTTTGAATTTTAATTCGTGTTTTTAATTTTGAATTTTATGGAAAATATTTAGTTAGAGACTTAGCTCCTTTAAAGCAGGAGTGTCTAATCTGTTACATACTATGCATTAAATTGTTTACACAGATTCAGATGTACTCTTGTACACCCGTCTACAAATAATCTTTGTAGACATAATTTGAATTTTTACTTGATCAAGTTATCAAATAGAAACAAAAATCTGATAAAAATTATTTACCTTCAATGAGAATTTTGAATAACAATATAATAAAATCGCTAAAAATAATGAATAGGCTTCCACCTTAATTTATTGTTATCACAAGAGTGCAGGACTGAGGGCCTGGCAAGGGAAAACGTATAGTTGTTGAATGGGATGAAAACCGAGGCCCCGTGTACACATTGACGTGCACACAAAGGATCCCTTGGCAGTTAGAATTTGATATAAGAGTAGGCCATAGCGCCGCTGTCCGGGCAAAATGTCCCTCATAGCACACTGTATGGCGTATGCCCGTCTTCATTAGGCCAGTCGGAGCAGAACAGTAGGACGTTAAACCCCATTTCATTTCATTTCGTTATCACAAGGATGTAAAGGACCATTTCTATCAATCCAATGTGCCACGTTTAGATCCTGATTTAAAGTTACAGTTTCATATTTTCTAAGAAAGTCAAAACATAATTATTTCTATGTCTTTTGCTCAATAGGTTGTCAACTCACTATTATACGATCATAGGTTATTTTTCTCACACTTACAAATCTTCACACCGGAAATAATAACACAATTACCTCCCAATTACCTCCCTTGTTTTCCTATTCTCCACCATGGAATAGCTATCTTCAAAAGTTGAAAATGATATTTTTGCCAATTTCTCAACTGGCAATAGTGAATTATAGGAATAAGGGGATTATTCTTTAACAAGGTAGGACTGTTTATAGATACCATCTATTTTAGGGCTTTATTTTAATACATTTTAAAAATATAACTTAAGAATATGAAATTGTAACTTTAAAGTTATTTTTACTTGTATTATTCTGATCAGTTGTCTTTGAAAGGATGGGCGAAATGTCAAGAGTACAATTACAAAGATTTTTTATTAATTTGTTGCTCCAATCGAATTGTTCCCCGTCTTTCAAAAAGAAACGGGACTATATTAAAATGAGTGGACGTTAAACCCCATTTCTCCCATCTCACAAATTGAATCACAACTGATTATGCTTATTTATGATATACAATTCATTATTCGTTGCATATTATTTTATTTGTTTTCAAATTTTCAGACAAACTTTTGTTCGTCTTCATCACCTCTGCACAGATTCTTGGGTTCACAGTACAAGTATACCGATTGATAAGGAGGAGGATAAACCAATCAGAAATAAGGTATAGTATCACATGACATAAATATTTCAAAATTGGTCATATGTGATGTTGTTTGTATTTGGATATTGAAAGATATTGTGTTATTCACTAAGGACCGGGTATCATTCAGATTTGATGAAAAAAGGAAAGAAACTGAGCTTACCATCTATAATCTAATACTCATATTCAGTTAATAGATTGCCATGCAGAAAATGTTAAATACCATCAAGATTCATCAAATAACGCCCAGTTTGTGCTACCCTTTAGTTTAAGAAACACCATTTAGTTTTGACATCGGTCATCAAGTTTATGACCATTTAGTTTAGTTTTGATATTGGTCATCCAGTTTATGACCATTTAGTTTCATAAACTAGACAACCGATGTCAAACTAAACTGTAGCCCAAACTGGGCGTTATTTGATGAATCTTGATGGTATTTAATGCTTTCTGCATGGCAATCTATTAACTGAATATGAGTATTAGATTATAGATGGTAAACTCAGTTTCTTTCCTTTTTTCATCAAATCTGAATGATACCCGGTCCCTAGTGAATAACACAATATCTTTCAATATCCAAATACAAACAACATCACATATGACCGATATTTCATCAAATCTGAATGATACCCAGTCCCTAGTGACAGAACCATGTATTTCTGATTGTTGAAATGAAATACAGCGCTTGCTCGCTTATCCTGAGATCTCTGATTCGCTCCAAATGTTGGTCGAGAAAGTTTCCTTGGTAACCTGGAAGTCTCTGGGTCACTCCCAGCATTGGCTGAGAAAGCTCCTAGGGATTTTCCATGACGTGGGTAAGACGCTGGCTCGCTAGCCTGGAGGTCGGGTGTTCGATCCCTGCATTTGCCGAGAAAGTTCCTGGGGATTTTCCAGCGTGATTTCCCCTTGTCAGTGGTGCTGGAGGGACGGCCTGACAAGGAATAGCTTCTTATCTTTGGGATGGGATCTAAAAACCGAGGTCCTGTGTACACTTTGGCGGGCATGTAAAAGAACCCTTGATAGAGTTTTGAAATAATGGTGGATTGTAGTGCCGCTGACCGGGGCAAATTTACATCAAATTACACTGTATGGTGCATGCCCGTCTTCATAAGCCTGGATTGCATAGGACGTTGTACCCCATTTTGTTTTATTTTAGGTTGGTTGTGCCAAGATAAAAGAAGATAAAGAAGCTTTCGCTATTGTTCCTGTCAGTCCAGCGGAAGTTCGAGATTTAGATTTTGCAAATGATGCCAGTAAACTTTTGGCAGATATTGCATCAAAGTTGGAACGTGGTGCCATTACTCAAAATGAACGAAGGTTTGTCAACATTTTTTATATGTCCGTCCATCAACATTTTGTGTTTGGTTACTCTACAGGTCACAATTTTTATCTGATTTTGAGAAAACTTTAAATATAAGTTTATATTCCAAAAATCTTGGTTCCTTTCAATATTGGCATATATCGGACCGTAACTTCATGGATTATGTCCCCTGATTGTACAAAAAATCACATTTTTAGCTTGTCCCACTGTCCATCTCTTGCAAAATGTGGGCGTATTTTGCATGGCAACCACTTGCTCATATGTTTTTAACACAGAGAGAGAAATGGGGTTTAACGTCCACTTGACACAAACTAGGTCATTTCGGGACTAACATATGGTTTAATTTTATTTACATAATTCGCTTGCGCGTAGGGGTCTTTAGCAGTGGGAGGAAACCGGAGGCCCCAGAGAAAACCCACGAGGTTGGACAGGCGACCCTACTCCTTGCCACGTACAACCGGGGATTCGAAACCACGCCAGTCGACTCAATGACAGACTTTATGATACAGTGCGCGCGCTAACCATTCAGCCATCCAACCCCCCATGTTTTTAACAAAATCACGAAGTGTGCCTAAAGTTATATTCACATAAGTTCAGTTGGATTTACTTGTGCAGTGTGTCGTACGCCCGTATCTATAGTCGCTCCTGTATGAAAGTCCCATATGTCGGATCTGTAGCCGTATAGATGTGCATGTTTTCTTATCAGTGGGCGTGAAAATCTGTGCATTTCCTAAATTTTAATAAAGTTACCATTTCAAGAAACTTTTTAATGTTTTATTTATTGCAGGTTCGTTACTCAACTTTTGTCAGATCTGATATTTTTTCTGGCCAATCTAGAAATGTCGAACACAGGAGCAGAACCACTAGACTTACAAGTAACTAAACAAGATCGTGAACGACAAAAATTATTCAGGGAACAAAATATTTTAGAACAGGTGAGAATTTGGTAAAGGACAGCTGTGATTTTAAGTCATATAATATTCAAAATAACACAATGTATTGAGGACAAAAGATTATAGATTCTATACATGTTTTTGATTGTTCAACGAAAACAGGGGACTATTAAAATGGGTTTGTCCGTCTGTCTATCTGTCTTGTCCGTCTGGCTGTCCGTTACATTCATGGGGACACACCAATAACTCTGCTTTGTGTAGGTGTTTATTAGGTTGATGCCTTGTTGGAGTTCAAAGATGAGCATTTTCTGCTTAGGGTAAGCAGAGACAAGCAATTTGATTGGTCAAAACTTTGGAACAGAATAACTCTCCTTCTAGGCTAAGCAGATATAAACAATTTGTTTTTTATTAATGCCTTGATTCTAAGCAAGGACGAAAGATGATTTCATTACATCTCAAGACCATGACTAAGTTCAATCGTGAGCATTTTCTGTTTAGACAAGGTATAGATAAGCCTTTTTATTGCTCAAGGCTTTACAAGAAAGGTTAATGTGCAATTAATGAATATGTGTCATCTATTTATTATGGGACTGAGCCTGGCGACATCAGCTTCAATGTTGGCTTGTTTCTACATCAGTTGGCAGATTTTTTCTATGGACATGTTCTAATATTGGCTCCTAGCTAATACAAGAAAATTTATACATACCGTAAGACCATATTCCTTAAGCAATGGCCCAAGAAATCCGTCTCTTGCCATTGCTAGATTTACTTCTGATACTTGAGCTTTTGAGGGAGTGTGTCTATTCTTCCCATTCAATCAAATCTATCCCATGTACAGCAACATGACAGCCCTTCGTTTAATCTGGGATCTGCCCTAAAACTTTGAACAGTGATTTAAGGCACTGGTATTAAAAACGATGAAAGTATTGTTCGTCTCCAAACAGTATTGTTTACATTGTATTCGTTGTGATGGCCTCATTTGTCACACAATTAGTTTTTCTGCAATATTTTGCTATACAATGGTTAATTGGGCGTAATAAAATCATGACGTAACGTTATGTAAACATATTTGGTGCAATTTGGAGTTATGTTTAAAGCGTAATGATGTTGTTACGCAGTTAGCAATTGGTTATTAATCGGACTATTGACCAGTCATAACTTGGAACAGAAATTTGCTTCCATTACAGCACAGTGTTAAGTGGGATTAGGTATAATAAAACGAAACACTGCGAGGAGTATGCTGTAAGACATGCAAATTGATACTATGATCCTTTGTACATTTACTACTAGTCATATTTATACTGATCTCGTTTGTGTTTTTTGTTCTCAGATATTCAAGATACTTCAAGCACCATTCACAGATAGGGGTCAAGGTCCCTTTCTACGAATGGAAGAACTAGCAGACCAAAGACATGCACCATTTAGACACATCTGTCGACTGTGTTATCGTATTTTAAAATTATCACAACAGAATTATCGAAAAAATCAGGTATAGTTCTGTAAAATGTATTTTTAGCACAGGCAAGATATTATCCCCATTCCTTGAGGAAGTGGGGGGTTGGATGGCTGAATGGTTAGCGTGTGTGCGCTGCATCAGAAGGTCTGTCATTGAGTCAACTTGTGTGGTTTCGATTCCCCGGTTGTAAGTGATAAGGAGTAGGGTCACCTGTCCAACCTTGTGGGTTTTGCTCCGGGTCCTCCAGTTTCCTCCCACTGCTAAAGAACCCTACACGCAAGCGAATTATTGAAATAAAATTAAACCATATGTTAGTCCCGAAATAACCTAGTTTGTGTCAAGTGGACTTAAACCCCATTTCTCTCTCACTCTCTCTCCTTCAGGAAGAGTTTGTTATTGCCCAGGGGATGGGTGGGTGAGTGGTCTAAGAGAGAGAGAGAAATGGGTTTAACGTCCACTTGACACAATTTTTTTTAAATAATTTTCTTTTAAAACCAAAATGGTTAATGTTAAACAGAAACTTGTTATAATTTATTTTTAAAATATTATATTACAGGAATATATTGCCAAAAAACTACCATTTATGCAAAAACAAATCGGCTATGAAGTGCTGGCTGAAGAAACTATTACCGGATTACTACACAACAATCGCAAATTATTAGAAAAACACATTAAAGAATCTGAAATCGATACTTTTGTTACACTTGTCCGCAAAAAAAGAGAACCAAAGTATGTGAATTTTAATTGTTTTAAGATATATTTGATTTAAGTTGCCCAGAATTTTATGAAAGTGTTTTTATAGTATACAGTTTCAAGATATGTGTATATAAAAGACTGTGTGTATATAAAAAGGATTTATCAGTATCGTTTCTAGGTCTTTTATTTGGATTTTCTTCTTCCATGCTGGTGGGTTGAGGCTGAGATCCAAACTTGCCTGCACTGTTATAGGGACTCTTACGCCCTTCTTTTCCTATCGAGTGTGAGGATTATCATCTCCTTGGGATTATAAAAAAAAAAATTCTTGTGTATATAAAAAAAAAAAATTTGTGTGAAGTAACAAACCTGCAAACCAACTGATGTAGGGTTAAATATTTACAACAGTTTATATGCGATAACCCTTTCTATGTTATTGAAGATATATATATGTCTTGTTTTGTGCAGGTATTTATGTATATATTTTTTGTTGTTTTATGCAGGTATTTAGATTATTTATCTGATCTGTGTGTATGTAATAAGATAGCTATACCAGGAACTCAGGAATTGATCTGTAAATGCCTGTTGAGCTCAGAAAATGCTGATATTTTGATAGACACAAGGTATGTTAATACATCTGGCGCGGCACTAAGGTACTGGGAGGGATTCTAATGATCTTCAGCACAAACAGGGCTAATGAGAGAGAGAGAGAGAGAGAGAGAGCGAGCGAGAGAAAAAAAAAATGGGGTTTAATGTCCACTGGACACAAACTAGGTCATTTCGGGACTAACATATGGTTTAATTTAATTCAATAATCGCTTGCGCGTAGAGGTCTTTAGCAGTGAGAGGAAACCAGAGGACCCGGGGAAAACCCACGAGGTTGGACACAGGGCTAAGGAAGACTGGCATATGCCATGCAGTGTGCTATAGGGGAATTTTGCCTGGACAGTGGCTTTTCCGTCTACTATTCATCAGTTCAAACGATCAATGGTTCCTTTACGTTCACGCCAGCTTGTTCACAGAACTTAGGTTTCATCTGCATGACAAGACCCTGGGTCGTACTGCAACACTGACATAGGGAAACCAGGGTGGGAAAATCCCACAGAAACTTCTCGGCCAACACCGGTATCAAACCCAGTATCGCCTGGTTCACTTAACCGCCATGTTACTCTTTGAGCCACTGTGACTCCTGTGTGGCCGAATCGTTAAAGCATACGCGTTGCATCAAAAGGTCTATCCTTGAATCAAGTGGCGTGTTTATGATTGCCCGCTTATACGTGACAAGGAGTAGGGTCGTCGTCCAACCTCGTGGGATTTCTCTGGGTCCTCCGGTTTCCTCCCACATGCATTATTAAACTAAAACGGAACCATCTGTTAGTCTCGAAATGACCTAGTTTGTGTTGATTGGACCTTAAACCCCATTTCTCTCTCTCTTTTATAATTTATTATGCCAAAAAATTCTGCAGTTAATTATGTGATAGTTGATGTGCCATTTTCATTATACATGTGATTTATTAATAGGCTGATGACAAAAACTTAAATTGAAAGTAGAAATGCCATTTTGACTATTCTTACATGTGATTTATTATTAGGTTGATGACAAAATATTAAATTGAAAGTAGAACTGTCATTTTGATTATTCTTACATGTGATTTATTAATAGGTTGATGACAAAATATTAAATTGAAAGTAGACATGCCATATTCTTCATTTGTACATGCGATTTATTAATAGGTTGATGACAACTCAGGTAGAAACCGAACTAGAAGTAGATTCACCTGATGGAGAACCAGTAGATCCGATTATTACAGTGGAAGAAGAGGAGGAGGTGGTGCTAATCTGGAAACAGGTAAACGACCACCAACAACAGAAAGGTATCCGAGAACTGGCCATGGCATCAGCTGATAACATAAAAGATGATAAAGAAAGTCTGGAATATTACAGGTAGAACTACATACAGTTATCATCTGAATTTAGATTTTCCTGAAGGTTTAACATTTCTAATGAATAACTAATGAATATCAAAAATAAGCCATACAACCTTATAGATTTTCCTGAAAGTTAACTTTTCTAATGAATAACAGGCAACTAACTAATGAATATCAAAAATAAGATATGCAGCCTTATAGATCTTCCTGAAAGTCAGGGGTTGGATGGCCGAATGGTTAGCACATGCGCGCTGTATCATAAGGCCTGACATTGTGTCAACTGGCGTGTTTTCGAAACCCCGGATGTATGTGACGAGTAGGGTTGCCTGTCCAACTTCTCTGGGTCCTCCGGTTTCCTCCCACTGCTAAAGACCCCTAAAAATCAAATTATTGAAATAAAATTAAACCATATGTTAGTCCCAAAATGACCTAGTCTGTGTCGAGTTGACGTCAAACCCCATTTCTCTCTCTCTCTCTTTGTGATAAGTAGTTGGATTGTCTACCTAACCTTGTGTGGTTTCTCTGGGGTAATCCAGTTTCCTTTCACTGCCAAAGACATCTGCTTGTAATCAAATAAATGAATTAAAAGTATATGTGTTAGTCCCAAAATGTTCTGGTTAGTGTTGACTGGTTGTTAATTTGTCTTTATTAGCATTTGATAAAAGTAAACTAAATTTATTAACCATGAGTACATAGGTGCATGTCTGACTTTCACTCTAGCTGGTTAGATATCCTGTTCATATTTACCCTGCATTCTGGCACAAAAGTTCTCTAGCAAAACCGTGATAGAAATAACCTCTTTAGGGAGGTAAAAACCATGATAGAAATAACCTCTTTAGGGAGGTAAGACCGTGATAGAAATAACCTCTTTAGGGAGGTAAGAACGTGATTGAAATAACCTCTTCAGGGAGGTAAGACCATGATTGAAATAACCTCTTTAGGGAGGTAAGAACGTGATTGAAATAACCTCTTCAGGGAGGTAAGACCGTGATTGAAATAATCTCTTTAGGGAGGTAAGAACCGTGCGTGATAGATATAACCTCTTTAGGGAGGTAAGAACGTGATTGAAATAACCTCTTCAGGGAGGTAAGACCGTGATTGAAATAATCTCTTTAGGGAGGTAAGAACCGTGCGTGATAGATATAACTTCTTTAGGGAGTTAAGAACGTGATTGAAATAACCTCTTCAGGGAGGTAAGACCGTGAATGAAATAACCTCTTTAGGGAGGTAAGAACCGTGCGTGATAGATATAACCTCTTTAGGGAGGTAAGAACATCATTGAAATAACCTCTTTAGGGAGGTAAGAATGCGATTGAAATAACCTCTTTAGGGAGGTAAGAACGTGATTGAAATAACCTCTTTAGGGAGGTAAGAACTAGGGAGGTAAGAACATAGTTTGAAGGAGCTCTATGATTTTAGCGCTATAGGAATCTCTTGCAATAGAATATAAGTCCAAATGTAGTTCAGTTGCACACAGTATGCTGTTCCCTATACAAGCCTACAGCCATCTTTATTTGCCATTGATGAGTCTGTCTTGAATCAAATTGAATCCATGACAGAAGATTATCTATCATTGATATTTTGATTTTGTTTTCTTAATTAAATGTTAAATAATCTTGAGAACTTATTGGGAGAAACTTGAGATTTTCCGAAAAATGGAAATCATGCATGGCTACTTTAAGTAGCTCTCCAAAAACTAATCTATTGAATACATTTTTATTTTGTTCCAGACATCAACTAAACCTGTTTGCTCATATGTGTTTAGATCGTCAGTACCTGGCTATAAACAAATTATCAGAGCAGTTAGACGTTGATCTTATTCTTAAGTAAGTTAATATTGTTTATTTTGCCGAATTTTCTAGAAAAATGTTATTGAAAACAGACAGAATTGTTTCAATGGCATTTAGTAATTAATCTGGAAATACACAGGTCACAAAATCTGTGGAATACAATTACTGCTTATTGCGGAGCACCATTTTGACTAGGCTTTGTAATTGTAAGCAGTAATTATATTCCATAGAATTTTGACCTGTGTCATATGATAGATTTTGCACTTGTATTGCATAGAAAGTGATATGTTTATACTGATGTTGTGGCTCAGTGGTTAGGGTGCTGGGAACCACAGTGGCTAACTGAGTAAGACGCTGGCTCGCTAGCCTGGAGATTGCGGGTTCGTTCCCGGTGTTGGCTGAGAAAGTTACAGCAATATTTAAAATCTCAGAAACGTTAATGGTTTCTTTGATTGATTTCCCTTATTGTTAATAGGTTTTCATTTCAAGTGAAGCCTCTATCACTACAAGCACGGGACTTATGGCTAGCTCCCAGATCCATTCACTTGATTTCATATATTATTTTGTTTTAAAGGTGGGTTGGATGGCCAAATAGTTAGCATGTGCACGCCGCATCGTAAGGTCTGTCATTAAGTCAACTGCCGTGGTTTCGATTCCCCAGTTGTACGTGACAAGGAGTAAGGTCGCCTGTCCAACCTCGTGGGTTTTCTCCGGGTCCTCTGGTTTCCTCCCACTGCTAAAGACCCCTTTGTGCAAGTGAATTATTGAAAATTGAACCATTTTTTAATCCTGAAATGACCTTACTGTTTAAATTTGGTTCCATTTTCATATTTAACTACATTTTGTAATATTGGTTGTATTTAGATGTATGGAAGATGAATCTCTACCAGCAGATCTGAGAGCTTCGTTCTGTCGACTTATGCTTCACATGCATGTAGATCGTGATCCACAGGAACAGGTGAAGCCTGTAAAATATGCTCGGCTCTGGTCAGAAATCCCTACCAAAATATCTATTGAAGAGTAAGTAAATATGTGCTAATCTAATCTTTATTTAGATACCTAGTGACAAAATGAGTAGAAAAATGTGTAGTATTGTCTGATATCCGTGGTTTGTTTTTAGACATTCCCATATCTCTTGTGTGTTTGTAACTTGACTTGCACAGATATATAATATAGCGTCAAGTTTTTTGTAAAAAAAAAATAATGTTTAGTTCTTTAGTCATAGTAAATGTGTTGTAGTATGTCTGTAAAACACACAGCCCAGTTTCATTTGTATCCACTAATTGGAAGGCTCATCAGTAGTATAATAGTAATGATAAACTAAAATTAGCATGAAATTATTATAGCTTTAAAAGTGAGACTAGAACTATATTGTGTATTTAATTGTTATTTTAAATCGGCTGTTTCATGTCAGTGTTGCTTTTTTTTTATTATTTGCTTTTTAAAACATTTGTATTATATTTATTTATAATTTGCTTTACAGTTATAATGCTATTCAACAGCATTTGAAGTATGTTAATATGAATAGAATAGAATGAAATATTAATTCAATAACTAACTCAGTTCTACTGTTTGGTCTTAGCATGTTAACAATTTCAGGAATGGGCATTAAAAAAAAAAAATAGATACCACTTTATCATTCAATGATGTTTTCTTGGCTGTTAGCATGTTAACAATTTTAGAATCTGACATTTTGAAAATATAGTGAAAAGATAATACTTTATCATTAATTGACAAGTTATTTTGAATATTGAGAAATTTATAGAAACTACACATGCATTAAAGAATGATTTTTTCATTTACTGTTCTGGAAAAGTGAAGATATGAGATGAAATAGGTTGTAACCTACTGTCAATTTTAAAAGAACCAAGCTAGTTTTATTTAATTAATATTAGAATTATGTTATTTACCTTAGATCCCCAGTACTGCATTATATCAATATTGTATCCTATATTTGATAGAAGATCTATATTTGATAGAAGATCTTTTGATGAGAACTATCACACGTTTTTTGCCCCACTACATGTCAGCATTTCGATTATCTGTCACAAATTTGATTGCCGGGCACAAATCAGCTCAAAATTTAACCCATCAGCTTATTTGAGAAAGTAATATTTTATGGTTTTTTTTTATTCTTATCATTTTGTACTGATAACTAGTTGTAAAACTTTCCCCAAAGTGTATTAGGTCATATTTTTATAGTTAAATCGTTTTTTTAAAAATCTGAAACATTTGAACAAATTTACTGTTATTACCATTATTTGTGGAATCATTAGACACTTTAGAAAATTTGCGAATTACTTTTCATTTCTGAATCCTTTTCACGTTTCGTACCATTTATATCTTAAAATATTCATGGTGGAATGATGTCTGCATTTAACTTCATAAGCCCAATTGCTGTTACATGTATGTGAACGTAAAATCCACAACTGGTGATATTCAGTTATTACAGGCTTCATGCTCATTTACCTGCAACTTTGAATATAAAATCATGTGTATGCCCTCCTTGCATGATATGTGTTTGCATGAGACAGTAAACTATTTCTTCATATACCTGTAGTTGCATGAATCCTGCTTGAGTATTGCATGCTCTCTTAGTCACATATTATTAAGCGACTAAAGATCTGGTGCATCTCAAACCATGTTTATTGACTGTATTTTATTTAATGGAACTCAAGTTAATAAAAGCATGATTGAGGATTCATACCTTTCTGACAGTTTCAAGCCTAAAGATAGGTGGTCTGAATCCATGTCTATATATATGTTAAGCGATATTTTTAGAAAGTCTATGAATTGCTTTTTATTTCGGCATCCATTGGACATTTGGTCTGTAATCATTGTGGAATGACAAGGCAGCTGTTGATTAGCGCAGTTATTTGTATATGTTCCCTTTCACAAGAGTATGGCCACAGCAAATAGCATAATGTATTTTTAATTTAATCAAATAGTCATGCATGAATAATAGCTAAGGTGGGTTGGCCTTTATGAATGCTTTACAAATTACGTACAAACAATATCCATTAACCATAAACCTTTTTGTTCTCATTATTGCTTTATGCTTTTGTAGGCCATCATAAATGTATGGTATTTAAATAACTTCCAAAAAAAAAATAAATAAATAATACTCATTAAGCATTGCAAGAATCATGTTTTCGCCATCATTAAAAAAACCCAAAACATTCTCATGCTTTTTAGCTTTAAATGTCAGTCTTTAAAATTATGAAGCTGTAGATGTGTATATAATTGTATCTATAATGTATGTGTTACATATGAAGAGTCCAGGGGAAGAATGATCTAAGTCACATGTTGGTCTTTTCGCTTAAAAGGCAAAACAGACTTTTGGACGAGAACGGAACAATTAGTGGGGAACAATTAGTGGGTTTAATTACAACTTCAAAATGATGTTTAACACGAATTATAATTACCTAGTACAACAATAAAGGGTATGATGGACGAATTTGTCCGGGAGGCCATTTCAGAAGGGCCTTGGTTCAATGTGACTCCAATCGTTTTTATCTGAAATTGATTGTTCCACAGAAAGCTTATACAATTTGCTACCAGATAGCACCATTAATTAACTGGGGTTCGTTGAAAAAGTGACTTAGATTGTTCTTCCCATGGGGGCCTTCAAAAACCTGAACTGTAGAGCAAGAAAACTTTGTGAGTTTGAAAAGAAATCGAAAATATTTACATATCACATTTTACTTCATACTAATTCTCCCGTTATATCAAAATGATTCGCTTATTCTTTTGTTCTTTTTAATGGATGGTAATGAAAAAATTTGATTAGCTAAGAATTAATGCTTCTTGCATATTCTACAGTGTGCATTGTGTCTATTTATTTTGGCAAAGGCATTGATAATTTGGTATTCCTTGAAAAATAGAAAACTCATTGGTTAGACACACCCTTCTCTCTATGGCGCCCAGTGGAACGTGTCATTAGTAATTGGTGTGATCGTCCATTTGCAGCTTCCATTGGTTGGCTTCCTCGTTGACTTAATTTAAATTAATTTGATTAGGGATCCCACTAAGATTTGTTTGCATCAAACATAGTAATATAATCAATTAGATTACGGTTTTGATTCCCCGGTTGTACGTGACAAGGAGTAGGGTCGCCTGTCCAATCTTGAGGGTTTTCTCTGGGTCCTCTGGTTTCCTCCCACTGTTAAAGATTACAATCAGATTATGATTACATCTAATCAATTAAATTACTGCTTACTCATAACTATAACATATCTTTCAACAATCTTAGTGGGGTTGGATGGCCGAATAGTTAGCGTGTGTGTGTTGTATCATAAGGTCTGTCATTGAGTCAGCTGGCATGGTTTCGATTCCCCGGTTGTACGTGACAAGGAGTAGGGTCGCCTGTCCATCCTCGTGGGTTTTCTCCGGGTTCTCCAATTTGCTCCCACTACTGAAATTAAAAAATTTAACCATAGGTTAGCCCCAAAATGACCTAGTTTGTGTCGAGTGGATGTTAAACCCCATTTCTCTCTCTATTGTAAATAAAATACCTGTATGTTAGTTTCAAAATAGGGGTGTTGGATGGCCGAATGTTTAGCACGCGCGCGCTGTATCATACGGTCTGTCATTGAGTCAACTGGAGGGGTTTCGATTCCCCGGTTGTACGTGACAAGGAGTATGTCCAACCTCATGGGTTTTCGCCGGGTCCTCCGGTTTCCTCCCACTGCTAAAGACCCCTACGCGCAAGCGAATTATTGAAATAAAAAGATTAAACCATATGTTAGTCCCGAAATGACCTAGTTTGTGTCGAGTGGACGTTAAACCCCATTTCTCTCTCTCTCTAGTTTCAAAATGGCCCTGGTAGATATATCCGTGGACGCTAAACCCCCTCCCTCTCTCTTTCTCTCTAGATCTCTCTCTCTCTCACTTTAACAGTCTTAGAGCTCTATTGAAGGGAGATATATATACCGGTACATGGTTCGAGGACAGAATATAAATAGATCTGCATTTATGTTTACACATGGTCCCTATTTTTATTCAGCAAAGTTTTCTTACTCTATGGTTTGGTAAACTTGCTGCAAGATTTAAAATAATGGTATATTTGATTAACAATTTTCAGTTATGAAGCTCATGTTAGTAAAATTCCTGAGAAAGAACAGGTTAAACACAAGTTTCAACAAACTATTACATTTGTAGAAGACTATCTGTGTAATATTGTTAATAAGGCCTGGGCAGAAAAAGAACAGAATAAACTGACCTTTGAGGTAAGACAAAAGATATTTTTTTTTTTTTTTGTGGAAGAGAAAGATTTTGTGAAGATATTAACATTATTTCAGAATAGATTAAAATATTACATATGTATAATTTGTTTTGTCTTTTATACTTTCGATGACCTTGTGTAGTGATGACAAGTAAACGACATGTTGAACTATACAAAACAAAGGGACACAGGATATGCGTTTTAATCACATTGTAACTCAGTGGATTGAAAATTGCAATTTCATTTTACTTTCCTATAAATCACAAAATCTCTATTTATTCATATGTATGTATGTTTTATTCCCATACCATTTAGAAAACTGAGTTATAAGGTGGTAAATCGCTAATATTTGGGACCTAGAAATTGACACAAATGGGTCGCAACACATATATAATGTAATATGAATGTACATAAACTGATTTACATTCAATCGTTTCCGTTTTTACTTTAATTTCAAATCAGTTATGTTCGGCGAAATACGCCAGAAGTTTTAATCGAATGGCAATCTCTAGCATGTGGTTATTCCAGTCTACACTGATTTATTGCGCATGCTCTCAAGATAAGAATATGGCATCACTGTTTGACATGACTTGTGGAATATGTCTAGCTTCATTCTTTGAGTCCCTTGTTACAAATGGCGCTGAAACGCATTATGGTACACGATTTGTGTACCAATGATAAATAGTTTATTTTGTGTTAAACATTGGATATCAGAAGCCCATCTTTTTCCTTTAAGATCACAACATCAGTGTTGATTTAAATTGACAAATAATTCCTGTTTTCAATGTCAAAGACTGTGGATGATATTGGGTTAGAGGCTTAGCTCCTTTAAATATTAGTTCAAAATTGTATTTATTTTTTGTTCCCATACTTATTAGAAAAATGATTTAATAAAATTAAAGAATCCCCGCTCAACAGAATACACAACAGACTTGTAGAAGTAGAAGATTGTTTAATGGGTCGACGTTTCGGGTGCAATACCCTTTATCAAGATTCACCCGAAACGTCGACCCATTTAACAATCTTCTACTTCTACAAGTCTGTTGTGTATTCTGTTGAGCGAGGATTCTTTAATTTTATTTTACTACCCCGCCCCGCCGGTATCATATTTTGATCCAGTCTCCACGCAGATGTATCAGCCTGTCCAGTTTTAATTACTCTCTAAGGGAGTGTTGCCGTACCCTTTTCCTGTTTCCAAAAATGATTTAAACAATAGGACAAATTTGACCTGAAATAAATATCAAAATAATAAGGGGTAACTTTTTGGATTGGAATTGAAATTAGATACGGTTTGTGATAGAAATGAAATGAAATTGGGTTTAACGTCCTACTGTTCTGCTCCGAACTGGGCTAATGAAGACGTGCATACACCATATAGTGTGCTAGGAGGGAAATTTTGCCCGGACAGCGGCACTATGGCCTACTCAGTGACACTACGGCCTACTCTTATATCAAATTCCAACTGTCAAGGGATCTTTTACGTGCACACCAATGTGTACACTGGACATCGGTTTTTCGTGCCATCTGAACGACTAGATAGCTGTTCTTGTCAGGTCCTCTGTACAGCAACACTGACAAGGGAGAACCATGCCAGAAAATCTGGATGAACTTTCTCGGCCAATGCAGGGATCGAACTCCCGACCTCCAGGCTAGCGAACCAGTGTCTTACCCACTTAGCTACCGTGATCCCCAGTTTGTCATAGAAGAAAGATCAACCGTTGTGTGCATACTCTAGGTTTTTCAGTCTATCCTGGGGTTTAGTGTGTGCTGTATCATACGGCCTGTCATTGAGTCAACTGGCGTGGTTTCGAATCCCCAGTTATACGTGACAAGGATTAGGGTCGCCTTTCCAACCTTGTGGGTTTTCTCCAGGTCCTCCGGTTTCCTCCCACTGCTAAAGACCCTTAAACGCAAGCCAATTATTGAAATAAAATTAAACCATATGTTAGTCCCGAAGTGACCTATTTTGTGTCGCGTGGACGACGTTAAACCCCATTTCTCTCTCTCTCTTTAGTGTATATCTTATTATTATCATCACTCTATTAATTTGGTTTTTTTTCTCTTCAGGTTGTGAATCTAGCACGTCAATTGATTTATTTTGGATTCTACACGTTCAGTGACTTGCTGCGACTCACAAAAACGTTACTCAGTATCTTAGATTGTATCCCAGAAACCATTAGTTCCAATCTTCCAAATATAGATGGTAGGGTAGAAATATGGGTATTTTCACAGTTCATATACTAATGTCCAAAAGAAAGTATACACTGTTCATTTAGTCCTGCTTCAAACAAAGTTGTTTTTCCATTGTATGCGGTATTTGGGTACAATGTCCATTTGTTTTGCCTTGTATTTGCTTAGAAATATTGAATTTGGACGCCCGAGACATGTTCAGTGTAGTTTTATCACATTTTGTTGATTTAAACAAAACTTAGTCATATTTTTAGTGTGTATACTTTCTTTTGGACATTAGTATAGTTGTCTTTTGGAACTCTGTCACTGGCTCCATATCTGGGAGTCTGTCATTTAGTCAACTGGCGTGGTTTTGAATCCCCGGTTGTACGTGACAATGAGTAGGGTAACCTGTCAAACCTCGTGGGTTTTCTCCAGGTCCTCTGGTTTCCTCCCACTGCTAAAGACCTCTACGCGCAAGCAAATTATTGAAATAAAATTGAACCATGTGTTAGTCTCGAAATGACCTAGTTTGTGTCTAGTGGACCTTAAACCCCATTTCTCTCTCCCTCTCCATGTCTGGGAGCTACAGTGGCTCACTAATCCAGTAAGTCTGGGGTTCGTCCCCTGTTTTGGTTGAGAAAGTTCCCTCGTCTGATGAGCAGGAGAGCAGGACCGAGGGCCTGGCAAAGACAGCATCTAGACATTGAAGTGGGATGTAAAACCGAGATCCCATGTAATCCTGTGTACACTGTAGATCATGCTTTGGAGCCTCTGCAAAATTTCACTCATAGTACACTGTCATTTGGATTGGCGTGCAATTAACAACCCTTGACAAGTAGAATTGGATGAGTTGGTGGGAACACCGTCGTTCCACCAAATCAACATGCATGAAATTTCAATTCAGTTCTTTGCCTACTTCAAATTGCATGTCTTTTAGAAATAAACCTCCTCTCCCCCCCCCCCCCCCTAAAAAAATGATCTACATGTATATAGTTTGTGTGAGTGAACAATAAACTCCATTTCTCTTCTCTTGTCCAGTGGCCAATAAACTTCATTCTTCTCTCTCTCTCTCTCTATCTTTATCAAGTTGAAGATGCTGGAAATGGTGAACCTAGTTTACTGTTAGCAACTGTGGAACTTGTACAAAAATCCAAAATTAAAGAAGACCAGGAGGATACACTTGTCATGGACACAAAACTCAAAATAATAGAAATACTCAAGGTAAGAATTTCTTATCAATGTGGTTTTTTTTACTTTTTAAATTCATTTCGCCTTGATAATCTGAATATGATTGAAGTAAATTTCCATGAGACATTAGACCTTAGTCCATCATATTATAATTTCCATGAGACATTAGACCTTATTCCATTATAATGTAATTTCCGTGAGACATTGAACCTTATTCCGTTATATTGTAAATTAGTTTAAATTATGATACTTCTCTAAGAAGTTGTCTTCATGTTTCTAATGCAGGAAAAAAAAAGACGTTTCCACTGAGTTCTATGTTAACAGAACACAGTATTTATGGGAAACAGTCACTAGTTTTATTCCAAAAGCACGATGTTTCCACCACTTGTCGTTACCAATGTGTTTCTTAATTTCTAAATGCCACTCAAAGATTAGTTTGATGTATTCATAAGATTTCTCTAGATTTTCTACTATTTTTTTTGAAGGGGGGGGGGGGTAATTTCAACATTTAAATTGTTTAGTTCATCACAATGAACCTATCCCCAGAACAAAGACCTAATAATGCATCTTTCTCCGACAGCGTACATTTCACAAGGTTTGTGATAACTTCATTGAAAATTGCATTTACAACAGCAAGTTTACATGTTCATCTGGCAAAATGTTTTAACATTACTGCCATCTAACTCATTTTTAAAAAAACCCCAGATAAATTCCGATTAGAAAACAAAAAAATTTTATTAAAATTTTAAATGGGCTGAGAAAATGATGTCAGTTTATAAATCATATTAACTGAAGCTGGGAATACTGTCCACGATATCATATGTAATGGACGTTAAATTTGTAATAAACAGCAACAACAAGAAGCTGGGGATAGGTTAATTAATTATATATCATTCACCATATAATTTGTTTATTTTCAGTTCTTAAAATCTGTCCTAAATATATATAATTCTAAATCTGTCCTACATATATATAGGTTATTTATATATCATTCACCATATAATTTATTTATTTTCAGTTATTCAAATCTGTCCTAAATATATATCATTATCCATTTCTGAAGTCTAAATCTGTCCTACATACATTTCCCTAATCACCTATCTGTCTTTTAAAACTTTGTATTTCTGATACAAGATAAGCCGTCTGTGAGGATTTTGTACGATTATTTATACAGGGCATTGGGTGGCAGAGGGATCATTAGCCTGTCATCTAGTTCTCAGTCCTAGGTTCAATGTTCGATCGGTGGCATTGTCAATCACATGCCCATTTAGTTAAGTCATAGTTTCGATTGGTTCCATTGTTGATCACATGCCCATTAAGTTAGGTCATAGGGTTGATTGGGTCCATTGTCGATCACATTCCCATTTAGTTAGGTCATAGGTTCGATCGGTGCCATTGTCGATCACATTCCCATTTAGTTAGGTTCAATGTTCGATCGGTGCCATTGTCGATCACAAGCCCATTTAGTTAAGTCATAGGTTCGATCGGTTCCATTGTCAATCGTAAGACCTGTTATGTAGCTTCAAATCCTATGTTCGATGTTCAATTACTGCCATTGTCGATAATAAGACCTCCATGTCCTAAGCTTGATCCCACGCTTGTCTGTTTCAAGTAGTAGAGTCTCCTGCCCAACATTTTGGGGATTTCCAATGGTATTCAGGTTTTCTCAGCCTTATAAAAACCCTGCAAAGTCAGGGGATTTTAACCTGGAATCTATGTTTCCTCCCACTTATAAAGACCCTTCATATTTTTTATTGTGTTTTAGTCCTGGAATGACCTAATCAATGTTGACTGAATGTTAAATTCCATTTCTCTTTAATTATTTATATACACATCGGATTTACATGAATGTAGGTCTATTCAATTTATAGACAACTGGTCGACTGAGATTTGATTATTTATAACATAGTCCGTCCCCTCTTTTGGATGTGTAGACAAAAAATCAATTTTATTTTAATCTTGACTAAAATACAGATATTTTGACCTTGTCAGCTTTCTTGATTCTTTTCCATTTGAATTTCTGTTGATCAGTAACACCTAGTAAAAATTCTACCTCCAATTTCTTCAGGTAAAAAAACTAATTTACAAACAAAAAGTACTGAGTTGCTCTTCTCAAATAACTTTTATTTTCAAATGTTTAAATCGGATCTTCGCTCAACTCAGATAAAATCCTTTGGGTTTGGACCCTTTGATCCTGCACGTTTTTCTTATTAAATTTATGCGCGTAAGCCTGATTTCCTAAGTCGGATCTTCGCTCAACTCTGATCAAAATGTTAGGTCCATTTGATCTAATTCCGGCTTTTTTTCTTCGCCTAAGTCGGATCGGCAGTGTGTTCAGAATTTGACTTTTAGTTTCGTACCGATGGTCTAAAACGCAGTTAGGTATTCCATGCACAGAGTCCCAAAATACTTTCCTCTTTCATTTTGACTCCGGGGGGGGGGGGGGTGTTGGATGGCTGAATGGTTAGCGTACGCGCGCTGTATCATAAGGTCTGTCATTGAGTCAACTGGCGTGGTTTCGAATCCCCGGTTGTACGTGGCAAGGAGTAGGGTCGCCTGTCCAACCTCGTGGGTTTTCTCCGGGTCTTCCGGTTTCCTCCCACTGCTAAAGACCCCTACGCGCAAGCGAATTATTGAAATAAAATTAAAAACCATATTTTAGTCCCGAAATGACCTAGTTTGTGTCGAGTGGAATTTAAATCCCTTCTCTCTCTCTCTCTCTCTCTCTCGCTCTCTCTCTCTCATTTTGACTCAAATCAGCCAATTTGACGCGACGTTATAATAGAATTTTTACAGAAAATTCGAAACTCGCTGTCTACTGTACGAGACACTTTCCGGGAAAATTTAGGACATTTTTCAAAGATGGCAAAAAAACGGAAATTATCTACTCGTACAAAAACGGACGTTATCTACTCGCACATATGAACATACAAACGAAAGCTTGAAATGTGCCTTTGAATCAATTATTATCTGGCTCTTGCAGTTTATTTCTAATCGAGCTAAGATTGAATTTCGGTCTTTGGCTAACTCTGATCTTCGCTTAATTTAAATAAAATTGGTCAGTCCACTTAGATCCGACTTATGCAAAGTTTACTATATGTTGTTTTTAATATTAGACAATTTGACAAGAAATCTGTCGATATCTGTATTTTAATCATATCTAGACGAGTAAAAATAAACATAGTTTAATATGTCTCTAATATATTTCTCACTATTTTCTAATTTCTAATATAACTTCTTCCTATAGTGTTTGTACATTTTTGTAGCTCGATTCTAATTACATGTACGTACTGTCATAACACATTCTTTCTATTTCTGAGAGTGCAAAGATCTTAACTTAAAGATGAATTCCCACAAAAGTATTTATATGGGAGTTAATCATGGTAAAAAAATCAGGAATTGAATATGTTCGGTAGTAAGCCTCCTTTGTCCCCTAGCAACCATGGTTGTAAATTCAGGAATTGAATCTTTTTTTGATATCTTTGCACACTTTACCTTTTCCTTCTACTCTTCTCTCCACCATGGGCCATATAAAGGTGTTCCTACATCAGATAAAGTTGTACATTATTGAAATACTAAAAGTTAAAGTCTCTGAGTTTAGCGCTATTGGAATCCCTTACAAACTACATTATTGTGAAAGTTGGAAATGAAATGAATTGAATGGGGTTTAACGTCCTACTGTTCTGCTCCTATACTGGGCTAATGAAGATGGGCATACGCCATACAGTGTGCTATGAGGGAAATTTTGCCCGGGCAGCGGCACCATCGCCTACTCTTATATCGAATTCCAACTGCCAAGGGATCTTTTACGTGCATTCCAATGTTTACACGGGACCTCGGTTTATTCGTCTCATCCGAAGGACTTGACAGCTGTCCTTGTCAGGCCCTCCGTCCTGCATCACAGACAAGGGGGAACCACGCTGGAAAATCGGGATGAACTTTCTCAGCCAATGCAGGGATCGAACACCCGACCTCCAGGCTAGCGAGCCAGCGTCTTACCCACTTAGCCACCGTGGCTGGATCTATATAACAAGAATATCAGCCCAATAATGGTTTTGATTCGGTTCAAATGACGAATTGAAAATTCCATTGATCTATGCTGCTCTCTTTGAACCAAATTGATGGACAATCCGATTGAATCCAAGCCGTGAGATTTAGCATTTTATTTTGATTATGTACCATAAAACTTTAGTTTTGATGTAGGAACATCGCATATGCAGGCCTGGATATAATAATTTATTTGTACCTGACAAATAAAATATCAAACACTAATGGACTGCTGGAGACAGGTATTAGAAAAAGACAAATTTGACAGGTGCCAGAGGGATTGTGCCTAACAAAGTCTGAATTTGTTGTTTAAATGGCATTTAGTTACTGGATGAGAATAACATGTGACACAATTATATTGAATACAAATTACTTGAAGGATATATTTCTGACGATGTTTTAAGGACGATTCTCTCGTCTTTGCGTGATAAAGTCGAGAGAACCCTCGTCGTAACGTAAGGTCTGTCATTTGCGTCAAATGGCATGGTTTCGATTCCCCTCTTTTACATGACAAGGAGTAGGGTCGCCTGCCCATCCTCGTGGGTGTCCTCCGGTTTCCTCCCACTGCTAAAATTGAGCGGACTTAACCTCTCTCTCTCTCTCGCTCTCTCTCTCTCTCTGTATTCCATATAATTAAGTGTCATGTGTCTGATTCTGTGCCTGACAATCTCTGTGTGACTAGTGCCTTATATCCAGGGATGTTAATATCACATGTAGCAGGGATGGGGGGGCGTGATCATAATCTCTGTGACAGGTGCCTTATATCAAGGTTTGTTAATATCACATGTAGCAGGGATGGGGGGCGTGATCATAATCTCTGTGACAGGTGCCTTATATCCAGGGATGTTAATATCACATGTAGCAGGGATGGGGGGGGCGTGATCATAATCTCTGTGACAGGTGCCTTATATCCAGTGATGTTAATATCACATGTAGCAGGGATGGGGGGGGGGGGCGTGATCATAATCTCTGAGACGGGTGCCTTATATCAAAGTTTGTTAATATCACATGTAGCAGGGATGGGGGGCGTGATCATAATGTCTGTGACAGGTGCCTTATATCCAGGGTTGTTAATATCACATGTAGCAAGGATGGGGGGTGTGATCATAATGTCTGTGACAGGTGCCTTATATCCAGGCCTGTGTATATATATGAGTCAGTTGATCTATTTGAGTAGATGTAATGATTGTTAATGTTGTGTTTTTATTTCAGTTTATTTTAAATGTTAGACTAGATTACCGCATAACCTGTCTCTTGTCTATCTTCAAACAAGAACACGACATCAACACAACACCTAAAGTTGCGGATGGTACAAACAATTTTTAGTTCATTAAATCGACACTCTTTCCTGTCTGTTTTCTCTTCCGTTCTTTTCTCTTTTTATTGAAATACATTTCAAATTTTTGTTGTACTCGTCATACTAAAATTTTTGGGTTTTCATACAATACAGTTTTGGTGTTTTCATACTTAAATTTTTGGGTTTTCATAGATCGCACTGACTAATTAAATACTTTATGTGCATTCCCAATCTGGTTAAAACACAGATCCTATTTCGTTTTATTTTTATACTTCAAAATTTCGTTTTACTTGTCTGTACTACATTAGGATTCTGGAAGAGGTATTATATAACCTGCGTTCTGTTACAGCGACTTCTTGGCGTCCCATGCACGGAACTGTACATGTAGGTGAACCTCTACAAACGTCAACGCTGATTGATTATTCAATGCCTGACGTCATAGGGTCAAAATCCGTTTGTACAACCTCTGACGCGACCTTTTACTACAAACGGTCAGAACTTTAAGTAGTGTAGGCCATCGAAAGTATAAAAAAAAAAAAAAAACGAAATATAGATCTGAATTGTAATCAGATTGATGCATTCCTATATGCTGATCTGGACTTCTTAATATTAAGATATCCATAGTTAGATTTTAATTGTTTTATGGTCAATTTCTGTGATTTTAAAGTAAAGGGCCCTTATAGGTAGCTCTGTTCCCAAAACTAATTTTTTATTTGTGAAGAAATTTATGTTCAGTAACGGGCCAGCCAATTAGCTCTGTTTCCAGAAATAATTTTGTTTGTAATGAAAGTTATGTTCGACTCAGTAACGGGCCAACCAAGTATCTAATTTTATTTGCGCTGAATGTGCAGAAATTTGAAATGTAGGACTGCATGTATAATGACTAAGTTCGGTTTTATTTACTGTTATAAGAGAGGTTTCGCAACTTTACATTTAGATGGTTACACGTCATCAGTTTTTGTGATGTATGACATAAAGTGCATACTATAAAAGTGTACCCGACGGATAGCAGCCTCCATAACTGTAAGTTCACAACACTGAGCTAAACCTTGTTTAATTTCTATAATCCCGTCCATAATTTTTCTTTGAATCGTGGTTTTCACAACCTAAATCCACAGAGAAGACATTCATGTAGACAAAATAAGAAGAGGCTGGGACAAAACATGTACTTGTTTTACTAATCTCATCCTTAACGATAGCCTATTGAGATCGTGAACCAAGTTTGTGTCATCACCAACAAAGTATAATTTAGCAAAACGTCATAATATACAGTTACACTAATATACCGTTCAGACGCTTATTTTAAAACCAGTTCAAAATCACTGGGGTTTTTAAGACAGGATCCTGTTGTGTTCACACATACTATAAGCCAAACCAGTTTAACTATTCTGACCTCTTCGGTCGGAGGTTAGAGATAACTACGCATGGGTAGCTTCACATTTTTTGGGGGTACACTGGCACTGCCTGACCCCGACATTTTCACAGGTCGCGAGCTGGGGTTTTTAAACTGTTTTTTTTTTGCCCCACATTTGCGTTCAGACGACAAAGTTCAACTGGTTTTAAAGATCCCAGGGGTTTATAAACCAGTTCAACTTAAGCGTCTGAACAGGCTATTACACTTATCTAGATCTAAATGTAACTGTTAAGTTGCGAAACCTCTCAATTGTTTAAACAGCATGGCTCTAAGTTTATCTTCTGGCTTTTTCTATAAATTCTTTTCTACTAAGCTTCAAACATCTACATAAAAAATTTAAACAGCTAAACGACTAGCTGTTTGCTCTTTTGATCGTCAGTTGAAAGCAACGTACAATAATTTTAACATTAAGTCAAAAGAGAGAGATTAGGTACTCATGGAAAAAAAAATGACTTTGCCTTTAGAAACATTAAACATGGGAAGGTATAAATATATATACAGTGTTAAAACTTGATAAAACCAATTAAATAATTTATATTTTATTCATATAGGTCAATCTGTTTATTTCCACAGCAGTGTTAGCTTTCTCTCAAATGGGAGAGAAAAAAATCAAAAAAAAATCTTTGTTTCCCTTTAAAAACATTTACATACATACAATGCAAAAAAATTAATAAAAAACTTATTTAATTTAGGAAATATATTTGATTAATGTAGGTCTAGATTTTGCATGCATCAACAGTATGTTACTATGGGTATCCCCTAGCAACCTTCCTGTATCTATAGATTCTACCCTCTCTCTCTCTCACCCTATTTCTACTGTGTTTGTGCACATGATTAATCTGTATCATATTATACATACATATTTATGTAGTGCACTCATTAATCCATATTAATATAAATATTCTCAGTTGAGGAGTTACCTCCCTTTGTCAATTGCAGTACTCTCTTATTAATCCATACCCTATTGATATATATATATCCTCAGTTAAGTTACCTCCCTTTGTCAATTGCAGTACTCACTTATTAATCCATACCCTATTGATGCATATCCTCAGTTACGTTACCTCCCTTTGTCTATTGCAGTACTTGCTTATTAATCCATACCCTATTGATGCATATCCTCAGTTAAGTTACCTCCCTTTGTCTATTGCAGTACTCACTTATTAATCCATACCCTATTGATGCATATCCTCAGTTGAGAAGTTGCCTTCCTTTGTCTATTGCAGTACTCACTTACTAATCCATACCATATTCATGCATATCCTCAGTTGAGGAGTTACCTCCCTTTATTGATTTCAATACTCACTTATTAATCCATAGTTTCCATACTATATTCACACACACACACACATATATATATATCCTCGGTTGAGGAGTTACCTCCCTTTATTGCATTCATTAATCCGTACCATATGATATATATTTATATCCCCAGTTATATAAAGAGTTACCTCCCTCTATCTATTGCAGTACTTAACTCAGATACGGCTGGATTATCGCGTCACCTGGATTCTATCGAACTTTAAACAAGAAATTATTCCTCAACTTTCCGGTGAAATTGAAATCGATGCCAACGTGGACATCAGTATGTTGATGTTTAATTTGGTTTATAAAACAGGGTTCATACAGGTCACAGAAATCTCAGACATTTTTTAAGTTTATTTCACATCAGTGTTAGTGTCTCTGTTAAAGTAAATCACATGCAGAAATATCTTGGAGCAGGAACTGACTCAGAGTTCAAAAAAGCACTTAAGAATTTACTCAAAATTGTTCGCCTTATTTTAACTAAAATATAGGCCTTTATAAAACTTTTGTTGTTTTAATATATCAAATACATCAATAAGAAACTATATGCAAAGTTTTGTGTTTCTGGATCAAATATATTTATCATAAACAGTGATTGAAAGTTGAGAAAATTCTTAACTTAAGTCTGAGAATGGTTTGTGTCCTCTGGGCAAGGTCCTCGAGCACTATTCATCTTGTTCTTGTTGTTCCTAAAGGCTCTGCAAATTTTTGTGCGATTGACATGAAACTTGGCATGCTGGTTCCTTGGGCAGTTGCTCAGTGATTGGCAGGGGTCACGGTGGCGAAGCGGGTAAGGTGCTGGCTCGCTATCCTGCAGATTTCCCAGTGTGGTTCCCCCTTGTCAGTGATGCAGGATGGGGGGCCTGACAAGCACAGCTGTCTAGTTATTCAGATGGGACGAAAAACCGAGGTCCCGTGTGAACATTGGCGTGCCCGTAAAAGATCCCTTGACAGTTGGTATTCGATATAAGAGTAGGCCGTAGTGCTGCTGTCTGGGCAAAATTTCCCTCATAGCACGCTGTATGACGTATGCCCGTCTTCATTAGCCCAGAAGGAGCAGAACAGTAGGACGTTAAACCTCATTTCATTTCATTGATCGACTGACCTTGATTTTTAATGTGATGTCATAATTCCAAGATGCCGGAGATGACATCATATTCAGTTCCTAGTACATAGTTTTGTCCTGAAGATGACGCCAATCAAGACCTTGACCTTAGTAACAATCGTCCATGGCAACACTGACAGCAACATCCAGTCATTCTGTGACCAAGCAGGGCTTGCCACGAGACGTGAGTAAATACATATGCCTATTAAGTACTTGCGTGCATTAAGTAAAACTTGCGAAAAAAATAGTATAAGAATAATGGAAAATAAAGATGCCATCAAAGTTCCACTGTCTAAACTTTGCTCAGACAGTGATGGTTGTTATATGATCTCCTTTAAGCTGTTACTAAAACTAAACATTTAGAGGTGTACTGCCAGACCATTTTTGAGCTTGGGTACCATAATCAAGACTTGAACAGATATGCAAAATTTTGTTGACAGTTCTATAGTAACTCTCTTCATTTTGTCAACTTTAGCTATCAGCTTTTGGTAATTGGTTCTATTTCTTATGGCAAATCTACTGTCATAGGCTGTGCCTAAATCCCTTCAACAGGCTCAAAAATTGTCAGGAGAAATGGCTACCTATGCAGATAATTCAAGTAATTAAATGTAATGGTACTCGCCTCACTCGCGTAATTCAGTATTTAAGCGGGTTGTCATCTACTGTCCTGGGCCCTTATTTACGAAAACTTAAACTAAGATACAATCGAAATTTTAAGAAATACTGCAATTTGATTGGCTGACCAGTAAAATCAATTTGCATTTATCCAATTTGCATATTGGTCAGCCAATCGAATTGCAGTATTTCTTAAAATTTCGATTGTATCTTTGTTTTAGTTTTCATGAATAAGGGCCCAGGGTGGTTGGATGGCCAAATGGTTAGCACGTGCGCGCTGTATCACACGGTCTGTCATTGAGTCAACTGGCGGGATTTCGATTCCCCGGTTGTACGTGACAAGGAGTAGGGTTGCCTGTCCAACCTTGTGGGTTTTCTCCGGGTCCTCCGGTTTCCTCCCACCGCTAAAGACCCCTACGTGCAAGCGAATTGTTGAAATAAAATTAAACCATATGTTAGTACTGAAATGACCTAGTTTGTGTCGAGTGGACGTTAAACCCCATTTCTCTCTCTCTCTCTCTCTATCGACTCTCCATCAGTTTGATTGTGGCAAGCCCTGACCAAGTGGTCTAACATTTTAGCCATCAGGTGTGAAGGTTATGTTGTATTTGTTTATCTCCCCATGCCTTCATCATGCTGCCATTTAGCCTCATAAATAAACACACTTGAAGTTACTAAATGTGCATTGTAAATAATGTTTGTTTTGATTTGTGCTTGTTAGCATGTATGTGCTGTATCATAAATCTGTCATTGAGTCAACTGCTGTGGTTTCGATGCCCTGGTTGTACATGACAAGGAGTAGGGCCGTCTGTCCTACCGCAGGAGTTTTCTCTGGGTCCTCCAGTTTCCTCCCACTGCTAAAGAAGTGAATTATTGAAATAAAATTGAACAGGGCGTTAGTCCCGAAATGACCTAGTTTGTGTCGAGCGGACGTTAAACCCCATTTCTCTCTCTCTCTCTCGCTTTAATTCCAGACTTGATTGTAAATACTCTTCACGTTTGTCAACCAAAGGCGGAACGTCTTAAAAAGAATCTGTATTAGGGTCTGATCGAATCGCTCTGAACCAAAAGAAAACGGTTGAACTCCATTTCAATTCATTCATTCGGTTCAGAATCGAACATCTCTAACACTGCAACCCAGGTATCATTTAATCTTGTGTATCTAGCACTAATTTCTTTCACATTTGTTTAATATCCAATCTTTGTTTAAAAATTTGTAAAAATCATTTAAAATCACCAAAAATCATCTAGATACGCAAGATTAAATGATACCTGGTTGACAGTGTTATTTGCATTGGTTGTGTAGTTTCAATTCACTGAACATATATGTGTCATTTCAATTGATCATTATTTATGTCATCTGTCTGATTTCTGTCGACCAAATTGTACGAACCCTGGTTAAATGTCTTTTGTAGATTTTGAATAATAATTTTATAGATACGTAACGTGCATATGATTGAACAATGTATAGTTTAGTAATTATGTTTAAACACTGTAACAGTCATTTTCGTTTAAAAACAATATTTTTATTTGATAGTAGAGTTTAACTGTATCAATTATTTTCGTAACCTAACCCGGTTCACTTTCCCGAACCCTAATACACATTAATATTGTTATTTTTGTACCTGTGTATGTGTTTCTTCCCACGTTATGTGTTTAATATTTTTTTTTTTTTTTTTTTTTTTTAAGACAGTGTTATTCATAATCACAGTGTTTATGGATAAAGATTAGCTTGTAAATACAGTATTTATGAATCATAGATTACCTTGTAAATACTGTATTTATGAATAAAGATTACCTTGTAAATACTGTATTTATGAATAAAGATTACCTCGTAGATACAGTATTTATGAATAAAGATATGAATAAAGATAAAGTATTTATGAATAAAGATACAGTGTTTATGAATAAAGATACAGTATTTATGAATAAAGATACATATGAATAAAGATACATTATTTATGAATAAAGATTACCTTTATTAAGATTACCCTAACCCTACCCACAAGGTAAACTTTATTAAGATTACCCTAACGCTAACCTTACCCTCTTTCTTTTTTTTTTGTCTGACACTTGAAAACAGTATATATAATTAATCAGTCAGTTTTTAATCTGGACAAATAACATTCTAATATAAATATATCGCTTGTTACTAACAAATTTGTCTTTTTTCTTGGTTTATGGATTGTATATAATCTTATTAATTATATATGCCTTTCTAGTAAATAGGAGAGGAACTTTTTTTAAAAAAATTAAAAATGCATTATCTAAGAGCGAAATCTGCCTTTTGCAGGTCTCTTTTCTAGTTTCAAATGTTAAAAGAATTATTTATACCTTTATTCACATGACTTAAGCCCATGGAAACAGTTTTATATTAGCAGTTTTGCTTGTTACTGCATCCTATTCACTTATATTCTATTAAATTTTAAATTGTAAAAATTAATGTTTTCCTAAATACTGTTTAAACCAAGCCCATAATCAACTCACTAGACCATTCAATGCCTTAGATATTGAATGGACTAGAACATCCACACCATTTAATGATTTAACGTTAAAATGGATAATTCAGATTTTGTTTCTTATCGTTACAATGTTGCTTGACAATCAAGACTATCTTGTTAAAACACCCATAACTTTGCTCGGAATAGAGTAATACAATTTTTAATATTCATTATCTGTAGCAAGAACTGTCAAATCTTGTTTGAATCTTACATAGTGCATCTTAAATTATCAATTTATAAAATATTTATCGAGCACACTTTATCCAAAGCTGTGGTCACAGAGTCCAGTTGATAAATTCAACAAAATTTAGTAATGAACCAAAATATTGTTCTATTCTGCATTTCTTTTTAACTACTGTTGTGTTTTGATCATATTTATTTTGTATTTTACCAAGCCAAGGACTTGTTGAATTTTTTTATTCTAATTTTATAATCATGTTATTACATTTTTCTATACATGTTTATTTCTATACATGTTGATTTTTTTTATCAAGCGGACATGACCGGCTTATACAACTGACCTGAAAGCCAATCTGCAGATTTAGCTCTTACATAATGGATCTTTAATATAGAAAATAATTAATAGGCCAGAGAGTAAAATTAAAAAAAAATTATAATAAAAAATTAATTTTATTTATGTACTTCATTATAATTAAAATATGGTGTTTATTATCAGTCAGCAAATTTGATTTTGTTGATAGCAGATTTATTTTTACATTTAACAGTTCTAAATTTGATTTTGTTTTGTATCAAATAGGTTTGGATCTAGAAAGTATTGCAACTCAAGCAGAAGATATCTTTGGTGGAAGGTAATTGATATCTGAATGAGTTATGGCTGTTGTCTATGTTATAGAGATTTTAAACTGATCTGTAAGAGGCTGGGGTTGGGGAGGGGGGTTGTTTGGGGGAGGGGGAGGTGAAGGGTCTGGCTGAGCTGCAGCCCTCCAAAAATTTGTACCATATGTCACATGTTACGGTAGAGTTTAACAAAGGGAACACTTGTACTAATAATGAGTTGGTAGGGTTGTCTCTACTCATTGTTAAAGGGACTATCCCGATTTGAACAGAGTCTCAAAAATAAAAATCTGAGTACGGATGAATGTTAAGTGTCAAAATATAGAGGAATCTCAAAATTTCAGCTCAAAATATTGTGTCGTTTGGACGTGAACGTCAAAACTGCTTATCTGGACACGTAACCCTTTTAAGATTGCCATTCTTTTAGAGATCTATACAGTGTATGACCCACGTGCTGTACTTGATACGGTGTTTGGATATATTCACCGGTCTCCATTTCCAGGTGAAAACTTACATGATTAAGTTGTTTGAAAACGTATCACGTATATTGAGTTATTTGCTCGGCCCTAAAGTAGGGGATTTTAAGGGTGTTTAACACAAAATTAAACAGTTTTATTCTCAAAAATATTATCGAGATTGGCCCTTTAAGGGTTTCACTACCCATTGTCAAGGGTTTCTCTCCCCATGGTTGATGGTTATCTCTAGGTTCGTTGGTTTATTGAAAGATTATTGAAACCTAGTCTAGCTGTAACACTTGTATATTTTGCTGTTTTATACTTTTAGTACGGAGACTGCTGAGCTAGACTTGGATGGCCAAGGTGGGAAAATGTTCCTACGGGTCCTTTTAAACCTGGTTATGCATGACTACCCTTCCCTTGTGTCCGGAGCACTCCAGTTGTTATTTCGTCATTTTAGTCAAAGACAAGAAGTCCTTCAGGCTTTTAAACAGGTAAATATATCTATATTAATTTACATCCATTGAAACAATTTCTCATCATATATATGGGGGGGTTGGATGGCTGAATGGTTAGCGTGGGCGTTCTGTATCATAAAGTCTATCATTGAGTCGACTGGCGTGGTTTCGAATCCCCGGTTGTACGTGACCTAGTTTGGGTCGAGTGGACGTTAAACCCCATTTCTCTCTCTCCCTCTCATCATATATAGACCGGAGGCTCAGTGCGCGGGGTTGTCAATCAAATGGGCACAAAACCAGACCCAACTTTTCTATAGTAAAATTTGCGTAGAATACGATGTTGAGTGGTAATCAGTCCGTTGTTGGGGTGTTTTCGAGATATTTGGGTTCAAAGGTCAAATGAGGTCATTTGCACCGAAAGTGAGTGCGCAGCCATTCTTGTATCATGGAAATATGCTGAAAATGATCGAAAGTCAACACTCTTTCAATAAAAATGTAAACTTGCTAAATTCACCTTTAGTCTTAATGACCCCGGAGGTCAAAAGGTGAAATTTGTTGTTTTTGCACTAGGAAGATTTAAAGCAATAAATGTCAGCGTAAAATATAAACTTTAAAGCGAAACCTGTTCTAATTAATAATAGGAACATTTAAAATGTATCTTTAGGTGGTCTTAGCACCAAACTTTTACTTTGGAACGTCGAAAACGTTCCTGAATAACAGAACCAACACACTTTGAAACCTGTTTCAAAAATACGTAAAAACTGTCAAATCGAAATCTCTCCGATTTTGTTTAACAACAATTGTTATACCTAATGAAACTACTTGTCCGAAAAACAATTGATTTCTAGGGATCCCAATCTGGGAAAACCGACGTTAATCTGTGACTGGAAAACATGTATCTGACCACGAGATTAAAAGTTTATCAGTCCCCAAGCCTACTCATCTTGTTCTTCGGGTTGGGGGAGGGGGCAATGCTCTTCAAAAAAGCAGACGATTTTGCTAGTTCATGCATGATCAACATGAAACTTGGCATGTTGTTCCTTGGATAATAGCGTATATGTATCGATTAACAGATTTCAATTTTTTACACAACTTTATAATTCCAAGATGTATTTGATAATGTCATACTGAGTTCCTGGTCCATAGTACTTGTTTTCCCAACTCCTGGACGGTGGTGGCCGAATGGTTAGCGCGCGCAAGTTGTATCGTAAAGCCTGTCCCCTACGCGCAAGCAAATTATTGAAATAAAATTAAACCATATGTTAGTCCTGAAATGACCTAGTTTGTGTGAGTGAACGTTAAACCCCATTTCTCTCTCTCTCTCTCTCTCTCTCTCTCTCTCTCTCTCTCTCTCTCTCCTAACTCCATAGTTAAAGAAAATGACTTTTCTTCTTGTTGCAGGTTCAACTTTTAGTAACAGCAAGTGACGTAGAAAATTATCGGCAGATTAAAACCGATCTTGACGGACTACGACTGATGGTAGAAAAATCAGAACTTTGGGTCTTTAAATCAAAACCTGGAGAAGAATCAGGGAAGAAAAAGAAAAAATCTGCAGAAGGAGACGACAAAAAGGTACTTGGGAGATGAATTTATATAAGCCACGATATGTTTTCAAATGTTGTATCTTTTTATTATGTTAATATTTGGTGAATGTTTGAAAAAGAGAAAAAAATGACATGAAATGGGGCCTTATGTCCTACTTTTCTGCTCTGACTGGGCTAATGAAGACGGGCATACACTATATAGTGTGGTATGAGGGAACTTTTGTCTGGGCAGCTGCACTATAGTCTACTTTTGTATCGAATTCCAACTGCCAAGGGATCTTTTACATGCATGCCAATGTATACAAAGGACTTCGGTTTTTCTTCCCATCCAAACAACTAGACAGCTGTCCTTGTCAGGCACTCCGTCCTGTACCACTGACCAGGGGAAACCATGCCTGATGAAAAGAAAAATAAGTTATAGTAAATTGTTTCAGTGAAATTGTTTCATTTTCCGCAGAAATGTGGCCTTCGTTTCATATCTGCTTCGACTTACCTAGAGATGAAGTTTAAAAACATTGTTCAGTGTTGGTTTGTATCTCCATATCTTGATGACTTTATTTAGTTCCGTAATTGTGTCTTTTTATTCCTGATATTCATGGAGAGTGTTTTAACATTTGACCATTGGACATTGTATCAAGGGTGGTGTTTTGTTCAGCCACTTTGATCTAACAATCACAAAGGTACAGGAATAACCTTCCTACCTACCTGAAACAGGAGAGGGGGGTGGTGTTGGATGGTCAAATGGTTAGCACGCACGCGCTGTATCGTAAGGTCTGTCATTGAGTCAACTGCCGTGGTTTCAATTCCCCGTTTGTACATGACAAGGAATAAGATCGCCTGTCCAACCTTGTGTGTTTTCTCTGGATTCTCTTGTTTCCTCCAACTGCTAAAGACCCGCGTCAGCAAATTAATGAAATAAAATTGAAACATATGTTAGTCTCAAAATGACCTAGTTTGTGTCGAGTGGATGTTAATCTCTCTCTCTCTCTCTCTCTCTCTCTCTCTTACTTGAAACAGTGTCAATTGCTATCAAATTTCAAATCGTAAACCAAATAATTAGTATTATTCAAATTTATACAGAATTTGCCCATACAAATGTTCACATTGTTATTATTATTATTATTGTATTATGTTATTCATTTGTGTCCACTTTTAGGATGGAAAGGAGAAAGGTGCTGGAGATTCAAAATCATCTTCTACAGTTATGGTAGGTTGTGTTTTTTTAGTATACAAGCAAACTCAAAATTTGATGTTCTTAAAATAAGCCCAACATCTAATTATGTGCATGTCCCCAATGGTTACTCAACTTGTTGTTCTTGAGGGTGACACTCTTCGGAAAAAGCCTAGGCTCCGCCAATTTATGTATGATCGACACGAAAATTGGCTTGCTTGTTTCTTGGACAATTGCATAGTGACGATCTTTTATTTTTGATATGACGTCACAATTCGAAGATTGCTGCGTTGACGTCATACTCAATTCCTTAACCATAGAACGGTGGTATTGGTTCTGTGGTGTTTGCACTTACGCTTGAAACAATAAAAGTGAGTCTTTCTGATTCTGCACGTAAAGTTAGAGGAAATTTTGCTGTGGGACTTGTAATGCTATGGCGCCCACATGGAGATGTCGTCGTATATAAAATTGCTGTCGCACCGTCCATACGTCTGTCTTGTGAACACTGTACAGACTACATTTATCATCTGAATGTTTTGAACTTGATGTATGTTGTTTATGTCAGTGAGATTAAGAAGCCTATTTAATTTCAATATTTTCCATTAATTTCTTCTGGGGTTATGGGCCTTGTTTCACTTTGTTGAACCTTGCGAATGTTTGAATGACAAAAGTTATCATCCGATCTGTATGAAATTAATATGCATTTTTTAAATGAGTAAAATGAAAAAGCCTGTCAAATTTCAACAGTTTCTGTAAATTACTTCCAGAGTTAAGGCCCTTGTTTCAGTTTGTACAACTTTGTGAACCCTCAAACGATGAAAATTATAATTTGATGTGTATGAAATTGTCTTGTAAATGCCCCCAACTACCTACAAAATAATAAATATGCTGCAACCGGTGTCAACCACCCAGACAATTTAGCTGATGTGGGCGTATGTTTCGTTGTCTGGCAACCTATCTTACATTTTCAGAATATCTCTGATGACCAGGGATCTGCCATTGATCTGGATCTTGGACCAGCTATAGATCAGATGTCAGCTAAAAACTATAAGAAAATGAAACTGGTGAGATGTTATATTTTTTGTTTGTGTATATCTGTTTTATAGGACGGGGTGGGTGGGTGGTGGTGGCTGAATGGTTAGCGCGTGCGCCTTGTATCGTAAGGCCTGTCATTGAGTCAACTGGCGTGGTTTCGATTCCCCAGTTGTACATGACACGGAGTAGGGTCGCTAGTCCAACCTCATAGGTTTCCTCCCACTGCTAAAGTCCCCTACGCGCAAGCAAATTATTGAAATAAAACTGAACCATATGTTAGTCCCGAAATGACCTATATAGGACAGGGGAGCCGGGGTGGTTCAGCAAGTAAGACGCTGGCTCTCAAACTCGCATTTTGTAGCGTGATTTTGATTTCCCCATGTCAGTAGGACCTGGCAAGGGGAAATACTGCCTCCAATTTCTTCAAAAAAAAAAAATTAGAAACAAAAAGTACTTATTACTCTTCTCAGAAGCTTTAGTTCCAAATATTTCAGTTTTGAAACTTAAACATACATTATGTAATTACTAAATCTGCCTATTGCAGGCCTTTCTTTAGGCCTTAAATGTTATCTAAATTTTTGATTAGACCATAATCAACTCTAAATGCCATCAGATATCTCCAATATTAAGTGGATTAAAAAAATTCAGCCAAATTTTGATTTAATTTAAAAATGGAGAAGTGAGGCTTAGCTTCAAACAACCAGTACGGTGGTTACAATTAATGCACACATTTTGTCAAACCTTCAAAGGCTAAATCTTAGCGCGCAATAGAATAACTTGATAAAAAAAATTTCAATATATTCATTCTGTATGATCTATAATCTATATTCAAACTGTTAAAGCAAGAATGGCTAGCTCTTTATCTAAATCTTACATATTATTATTATTATTATTATTATTATTGAAAAATTTATAAAGTGCATAGCTTCCACTGTTAAGTGTCCATATGCGCTGTACAAAATGTATCTTTAATCAAAATATCGCACACAAGAATTGAGTTGGTTAATTATTGATCAAGACCCAGAACGAACTAAACATTACATTGGTTTGATCTCAGCAGATTTTATTTGACAGGTAAGTGAATCCTTGTTTACCTTTTCATTTCATGATTCCAGATTTTGTTGCGTCTAACGAAACTATGTGTTCAAGATCTTGGTGCTGGTGATGGAACTAGAAAACCTCGACGCCATGAACAAAGGTTACTCAGGAATATGGGAGCCCATTCTGTGGTTCTGGAATTGTTACAGATTCCTTATGATAAGGTATGTATAAGACTAAAAACTTCATTTGTATGTAAACTGAGGATCACGTGGCTAAGTGGGTAAGACGCTGGCTCGCTAGCCTGGAGGTCAGGTGTTCGATCCCTGCATTGGCCAATAAAGTTCATCCAGATTTTCTGGCCTGGTTCCCCCTTGTCAGAGATGCAGGATGGAGGTCCTGTGTATACATTGGAATGCACGTAAAAGATCCCTTGGCAGTTGGAATTCGATATAAGAGTAGGCGATAGTGCCGCTGCCCGGGCAAAATTTCCCTCCTAGCACACTGTATGGCGTATGCCCGTCTTCATTAGCCCAGTAGGGCAGTTAATTTGAATTTGTGAAAACCCTGTAGATGGACCCAGAGATTAGTGGAGTAGAACAAAACTAATGAAACATGAGCAAGTTTTGTGATACAGTTTTTACAAACATTGAAGGGAGGAGCTGCAGTGGCTCAGTGAGTAAGGCACTTGGTCACTAACCTGGAGGTCCCAGGTTCAATCCCGGTGTTGGATGCAAAAGTTCCTTGTGATTCTCCGCCATGGTTTCCCCTTGTCAGTGATGCAGGACGGAGGGCCTTGCAAGGAGAGCGCCTACTAGTTCAGATGGAATGAAAAACGAAAAATGTTGGGGTGCATGTAAAAGAAATGAAATGAAATGGGGTTTAACATCCTACTGTTTTGCTCCTAAACTGGGCTAATGAAGATGGACATATGCCATACAGTGTGCTATGATGGAAATTTTGCCCGGGCAGTGGCGCTACGGCCTACTCTTATATCGAATTCCAACTGCCAAGGGATCTTTTACGTGCACGCCAATTTGTACATGGGACCTCTGTTTTTTGTCCCATCCGAACGACTAGACAGCTGTCCTTGTCTGGTGCTCCGTCCTGCATCACTGACAAGGGGAAACCACGCCGGAAAATCTGGATGAACTGCATGTAAAAGAACCCGTGACAGGACTTTCATTGCTGTCTAGGCAAAATGTCCCTCGGGGCATTTTCTATAACGTATGCCTGTCTTAATTAATCCAATAGATGCAGAAAAGTAGGACATTAAACACCATTTTATTAAGTACTGAAAAACAGGAAAATAAATTTTTAAATAGCATTATTTTACTTTTAGACTGCTGATGTCAGAATGCAAGAAATTATGAAATTAGCCCATGAGTTCCTGCAGGCCTTTTGTCTAGGTAATCAACCAAACCAAGCTTTACTCCACCAAAGTCTTGATCTTTTTCTCAATCCAGGAGTAAGTATGAAAACCATTTATTTACTCAATTAATTTTTAACCATTCATTTTATTTTTGTCAGTTGATTAGTGTATTTCAAACCATTCATTTTATTTTTGTCAGTTGATTAGTGTAACATTTTGTTGAATTAAGATCTAAGTACATGCCCCGAGTTCACAAAGCATTCTCAGACTTAAGTTGAGAATTTGCTCAACTTTCAATCACTGTTTATAATGAGAAATATCTTAGATCCAGAAACACAAAACTTTGCACATAGTTTCTTATTGATGTATCTGATACACTCAAACAACAAAATTATTATAAAGGGCTATATTTTACTTAAAATAAGGTGAACAATTTTGAGTAAATTCTCAACTTAAGTCTTTTGCCATGAAGTTTTTGTTAAAGATGCATTATGTAAGGGGATCACGTGGCTAAGTGGGTAAGACACTGACTCGCTAGCGTGGAGGTCGGGTGTTCGATCCCTGCATTGGCCGAGAAAGATCATCCCGATTTTCCAGCGTGGTTCCCCCTTGTCAGTGATGCAGGACGGAGGGCCTGACAAAGACAGTTGTCTAGTCGTTCAGATGGGATGAAAAACCGGGGTCCAGTGTATGTATTGCCGTGCACATAAAAGATCCCTTGACAGTTGAAAATCGATATAAGAGTAGGTCGTAGTGCCGCTGTCCAGGTAAAATTTCCCTCCATAGCACACTGTATGGCATATGCCTGTCGGAGCAGAACAGAAGGACGTTAAACCCCATTTCATTTCATTTCGCAGTATGTAAGATTTAGGTAAAGAGTTGGTCGTTCCTGCTGTAATTTCAAAACTAGATGATTATATAAAGAGTCGATTTTTCCTGCTATATAAGTACAAAAATAGGTAATGAACAATAAATATATTGAATTCTTCAGTCAAATTACTTTATCCTGAGCAAAGTTGTGGGTGTTTAAAGTTTTGACAAGATATTCTTGATTGTCAAATACCATTGCTACGAAGCTAGAAAACAAGATCAGCAATAGACAGATTTAAGATGTACTAAAATACAGATTTAATTATTTTCAGTTGCTAGAAGCAAAAACTGCCTCAGCCATTTTCCAAGACAATGTGAACCTATGTAATGAGGTTACAGAGCGTGTTGTCCAACATTTTGTGCATTGTATTGAAACACATGGGCGTCATGTTCAGTATCTTAAATTTCTCCAAACTATTGTGAAAGCAGAAGGTCAGCATGTTAGGAGATGTCAAGAGATGGTGATGTCAGAGGTATTTAGATGTTTCTTAAGTACTGATGTGTGATTTGAATTTTTCGGAAAATATCAAATCCAGGCTAATATGTCAGCAAATTTAAAGCGTTTGAATAAAGGAAAATGGTGTCAAACATCCTTCAATATGTAATGTTAATAATATTATAATAATGATGAAAGTTTCATACTTGTGCATGGTTATTTGCATTTGACTGTTACATGACTTTTGATTAAGAAAAATTAACTTCTGAAACAGTGGAAGTGCATTTGCTACTCCAAAATACCAAAATAGCAGCAAAGTGTTTAAATAAATATTGGCATCATGAAAATTTCGCTGACATTGCTCACTAACTCATACAAATGTAGACACTTCAAAAAGAAAAAAATTATTTATTGCATTTCAGTTACAAGAAACATTACTAATAACTCTTGTAATTTATTTTGGTTATGTCTAGTTGTTTAGATGGGACCGAAAAGCACGGTTACTTTTACACATTTGTATGCAAGTGAAAGAACCCTTGATTTGGATTTCGAAATAAGAGATATTGCAGTCCAGCTGCCCAGCCAAGAATTTCCTCATTGCACACAGCATGGCATACATCCATCTTCATTTGCACAGTCAATGCAGAACAGTAGAATATTAAACCCCATTTCATTTGTTTTAGTTGATCAGCGTTGGAGAAGAAGTGCTGGTATTTTATAATGACAGAGCATCATTTGAGACCTTGATCAATCTGATGAACCAGGAGAGAAATAGGACGGATGAACGCAGCGCACTGAAGTATCATATCAACCTGGTGCAAGTACTGGCTTTAAGTACAGAGGGTAAAAACGTGTATACTGAGATCAAGTGTCATTCATTGTTACCATTGGATGATATCGTGAGAGTTGTTACACATAAAGATTGTATACCAGAGGTATGTTATGGTTTAGGGGGAAAAAGTAGCAAATGATTTTTTCAAAATGTTCTACGGCTTTAGGAAAAAGCAGAGAAGTAAAATGCATTTATCTATCTGTCTTGAATATGATAACTCTGCTCAAACATGTTCAAACATGCTGTCAGTATTGGTGTAGATTTTCATTAGGGGAATGTCTTGACTAGGTTCGGCTTTGTCAAAGCAAACTCATAAGCAATTTAAATGGATAAAGACTTTAGAACACAATAACTCTGCTTTAGAATGTTCACACTTGGTGTATGTGTTCATTGGGTACGATGATGAACATTTTCTGCTCATTCAATGACAAGATAAGCAAATTGATTAATTAACGAAAGAGTGGTGTATAGTTTCATTATGAGCATTTTCTGCTCAAGTTAAGCAGAGTCATTATCAAATGCAAGAATTAATGTGTGTCATCTATTTGGTTTAGGATTAACACAAGGGAACTCAATCCCTCTGTTGGGGTGTTTCTTACTCTCAGTTTATACTTGATATCCATTCTTAACCTTAATCCAAACAAGGATTAATTGCCTTCATATTCTAGTCTTTTATCCTCTGGCATGAAATCTCATCAAATTTTTTGATATTCTTATTACTTGCATCCTTTCCAATATTGAAATTCTTTCCCTTTTCAACTGGCGTGGTTTCGAATCCCCGGTTGTACGTGACAAGGAGTAGGGTCGCTTGTCCAACCTCGTGGGTTTTCTCTGGGTCCTCCAGTTTCCTCCCACTGCTAAAGACCCCTACGCGCATGCGAATTATTGAAATAAAATCAAACCATATGTTAGGCCCGAAATGACCTAGTTTGTGTAGAGTGGACGTTAAACCCCATTTCTCTCTCTCTCTCACTTTCCCTTTTAAGCTGAGATGGAAAGTTTTAATCAGTATGATTCTTTTCCTTATAGCTACCTTTCGCAATTTGAAATAAGTGTTTGGCTTTATTTAAACATACATTATGCAAGAACTAAATTTGCCTGTGGCAGGTCTTTCTTTAGACCTGAAATGTTGTCTAAATTATTAATTAGACATTAATTAACTTATCCAGACCATTAGGATTCTATTTGCTGCTCAACTTTCATTCATGATTAAATCATAAAATGGATGATCAAGACTATGTTTTTTATCGTACTGACTTGAGAAATGATGATAGAGGCTAGGCCTAAATTTCAATTACTAAATTCTTGGTTCAGAGTGGATCAATTTGACTGAAATTTTCAGCAAATTCCCTTTACCATATCTAGTTTTTAACTTTATCTAATCTCCCATAATGTATTTTTTATAGGTAAAATCGGCATACATTAACTTTCTCAATCACTGCTACGTTGATACAGAAGTTGAAATGAAAGAATTATTCAACAGTAGGCATATGTGGACATTATTTGAAGATTTTCTGGTGGACATGGCTATGGTAAGTTGTTAATATGTAATTAATGGGACAGAAGTTTACAATCTTAAAAGATTCTCTGGTAGTCATTGCAAGAGGACTGCACTACACACAAAACAAAACCAATAAGACAAACCTGTGGACAGGAGAGAGAGTGAGTGACAGAGAGAGAGAGAGGAGAGGAGAGGGGAGGAAAAGGAGAGAGAGAGAGGGAGAGAGAGAGAGAGAGAGAGATATGGGGTTTAATGTCCAATGTTGCAAGATTCAGCACAATCTCTTGACGATAATAAGCTAAGTGTGGAAAAGAATCTTTTGATTGTTCTCGTTTTAAGCTGGTAGAATCCAAGTCAACAGATTTAAACCAATCTGTGCCAACCATAAGCCCTTTTGATTGGCTTATTTTTAATCTGATTGGATCGCAAACAAGAGATTATCCACCTTCAATATATAAATAATCAATTTGACTACATTTACAAAAGACGATCTGCGGTTTGAACTATTTATGTTTAATATTTCCAGTTTTGTAATGCTATGTTGAATATTTCCAGGTTTGTAATGCTATGTTTAATATTTCCAGGTTTGTAATGCTATGTTTAATATTTCCAGGTTTGTAATGCTATGTTTAATATTTCCAGGTTTGTAATGCTATGTTTAATATTTCCAGGGTTGTAATGCTATGTTTAATATTTCAAGGTTTGTAAGGCTATGTTTAATATTTCCAGGTTTGTAATGCTACCTGTGACCGTAAACATGCAGACACGATGATGGAGAATTATGTGACGGTGACAGTAATGAATATTATCTCCACTTACTTTAGTTCTGCGTTCTCAGATCAGAGCACATCAGTTCAGGTAGTAGTAGCTTTATAGGTGCTATTCTTTTTAACCGTTATCGAGAAATTAAACACTTGTAAATTGGACTCTCATTATCAAAATTAAATGGTAAGCT
Source organism: Patella vulgata (assembly GCF_932274485.2). NCBI lineage: Eukaryota > Metazoa > Mollusca > Gastropoda > Patellidae > Patella > Patella vulgata. The sequence continues at coordinate 63,042,445 of NC_065885.2, read as the reverse complement.
TTAAACTGGACACAAGAACAAATTAGATTATTTTTGGTGATTTTAAATGATTTTTACGAATTTTTAAAACACAGATTTAATATTGAATAAATGTGAAAGAAATTAGAGCTAAATACACAAGATTGCAAAGTCTTGTGTGCACCTTGACGTTCATGTAAAAGAACCCTTGACAGTTGGAATTTGAAATAAGAGTAGGCTTTAGCACCGCTGTTGGAGGAAAATACACTCATAGCACATTCAATGTTGCAGCTATTCGAATCCATTCAATATCACAGCCATCATATGGCTTAGAGGGTTGATTATGGGCTTGTCATATGAATAAATGTCTAATTGAAAATTGAAGTAAGATTAGAAGCCAGAAAAAAGGCCCACAAATAGGCAGATTATGCATCTTAAAAACAAAGCCTCACCAAATTTGAATTTTTGTTCTTTGGGACCAACTTCCTATTGCTTTGGAAAAATAATAAATTTGAAAACTGGCCTCAAGTTCAAAAAACATGCTCAGACCTAAGTTAAGAATTTACTAAAAAATTGTTCGCCTTATTTTAACTATAAAATAGCACTTTTGTTGTTTTAATGTATCAAATACATCAATATGAAATTATATGCAAAGTTTTGTGTTGCTGGATCTAAGATATTCTCATCAACAATGATTGAAAGTTGAATGCTTTGTGCGTTTGGGGTCTGATGTTTACCAAGGCAACTCCCCAAATCTGTAGATTCATTTCTGATGCTTACCCCAACAACTCATCAAATTTCGTCCTATCCTTTTCAAAGTTTAATTTGAAATATTCAGCCAGAGTTTGTTAGCTAATTTTGATTTTTGTATTTGTATTTATGACCAGAGATTGGTATTTTTAATTGTTTATTATTTCAGACGAATCAACCAGTGTTTGTGAGATTATTACAAGGTGCCTTTCGTCTTTCTCATTGTGACTGGTTAACAGGAACACAACGATATCATGTAGAAAATTGTATTAAGACACTTTCTGATACAGGTAAATTAATTAAGACATTTTCTGATACAGGTAAATTCCTGTAGAGCTTTGTATTAAGATACTTTCTGATACAGGTAAATTTGTGTAGAGCTTTGTATAAAGACACTTTCTCATACAGGTAAATTCATGTGGTAAATTTTATTAAAACACTTTCTGATACAGGTAAATTCATGTAGAACTTTGTATTAAAACACTTTCTGATACAGGTAAATTCATGTTGTAAATTGTATTAAAACACTTTCTGATACAGGTAAATTCAGAAATATAAATAATAAGATTCCTTGAATCCTAGAATAAGTTTGTTTGTCTTTCTGTCACATTAAGACCATCAAAAAAAATATTCCGGTTTCAGATATTCCTGTATCATCAATAGTGCTGGATAATTATACATGACTGTAAACAAAAAATGAAATGAAATAAAATGAAATGGGGTTGAACGCCCTGCTGTTTTGCTTCAACTGGGATAATGAAGATGGGCATACGCCATACAGTGTTCAATGAGGAAATTATGCCTGGACAGCAGCGCTACAACCTACTTTTATATCGAATTCCAACTTTTACGTGCATGCAAAAGCATACACAGGACCTCATTTTTTCGCCCCACCGGAACGATTATATGTTTTCCCTTGCCATGCAGTGGGTAAAATTGGACACGATACCTTTAAAAATTCTTAGCAGTAGCTAGTTTAGAAGTGTTGACAGTTTAAAATTTAAGCCATAAGTGAGTAGGTATCTGAGTAGAGATTAAAGATTTATAGATGTAAAATTTTTATTTGAGAATAGTTTTTCAATTTATTTTGTATAGAAATCTTTTTAAACTTTGCATTTCAATTTTATTTTATTTTTCTTGTAGCGAAATCGCGAGGCATTGCCATACCAGTAGACTTGGACAGTCAAGTGAATAGCCTGTTTGAGAAATCTCAGATAGTTTTAAAGACAACGAATAAATGGTTGAATGTTCGTCAGAATCGTCACGACTCGACTTCTACCAGTCAAAGAGATTACAGGAATATAATAGAAGGGCTACAGGTGGGTTGACTTTCTTCTCTCAGATATACACTCAAGCTTTCAGATGAGAGAGAGAGAGAGAAGAGAGAGAGAGAGAGAGAGAGAGAGGGGATTTAATGGCCACTTTACACAAACTAGGTTATTTCGAGACTAACACTTGAATCAATTGTATGTCAATAAACCGCTTGTGCATAGGGAGGAAATGGGAGGACCTGGAGAAAACCCACAAGGTTGAACAGGCGACCTTGAACAGGCGACCGTACTACTTGTCATGTACAAGCGGGTAATCGAAACTCCACCACTTAGAAATACATTAACAGAACACAGTTTTTATGGGAAATTATCACTAGTTTTATTCTAAAACCATGATGTTTCAACAAGTATCTTCATAGTTATTGTGCTTGATATTTGTCGGAACTTTGTGCTTTTAGAATAAAACTAGTGATTATTTCCCATAAAAACTGTGTTCTATTAATATTTTTCCCAATCGCTAATTCCCACTAGAGGATTATGAATTAGAAATAATTTTATTTTTATGATTTACAAAGACACTTGAACATAATATTGAAATTTTGACATTTAATTTCTGTTTTCTTTAAAACCTCTGAACAGTGTTGTGACGTTCCATTTGTCTGTAAACAAGTCATATATCATTTAAGTTAATTATCGTGGACAAGGATTTGATATTAAATGAATGTGAAAGAAAGAAATTAGTGCTAGATACACAAGATTAAATGATACCCAGGTTACAGTGAAACATGTCATATACTATTTAAGTTAATTATCGTGGATATATAAATATATTTGAAGGACATTGTATCAACTCTTGAAGATCAGTTACGACCACTAGTACAAGCAGAATTATCTGTCCTTGTGGATGTCTTACATCGCCCTGAGTTACTCTTTCCACCAGGAACGGATGCTAGAAAGAAATGTGAAAGTGGAGGTTTCATTTCCAGGTAAGAAATAATGTCTGTTTTTATACCCCTATATTTCTTGTGAACACTCTGTAGCCGCATGTTTTGTTGCCTGGCAACCTATCTTTATTTAATCATGCCTGGATATAATCCACCTGTCACTGCCAGGCACCAATTCAGGTTTTGTCAGCACTATTTGGCTTGTTTACATCATTAGCCAAAGCTGCTGAATGCTGCAAAATTTTCAGTACTTCATATGTCTGTAGCGGAATGGAATTGAACCATTTTTTGCATTCATATTCCTTTTATTAGAAATGAAATGAAATGGGGTTTAACGTCCTACTGTTTTGCTCCTAAACTGGGCTAATGAAGATGGGCATACACCATACAGTGTGCTATGAGAGAAATTTTGCCCGGGCTACGGCCTACTCTTATATCGAATTCCAACTGCCAAGAGATCTTTTACGTGCACGCCAATTTGTACACTGGACCTCGGTTTTTCGTCCCATCCGAACGACTAGACAGCTGATCTTGTCAGGCCATCCGTCCTGCATCACTGACAAGGGGAAACCACGTCGGAAAATCTGGATGAACTTTCTCGGCCAATGCAGGGATCGAACACCCGACCTCCAGGCTAGCGAGCCAGCATCTTACCCACTTAGCCACGTGATCCCCCCTCCCCCCTTTTATTAGAGATTGAACTTCCAAAATAGTGTAGTTCAGAAGGAATTCAAAATCCATCAAATGAAAGTCATTGGTTTTAACCAAGTAAACAATCTTACATGAGAAAGATATAATAAAAAGTATAAAT